>NW_021604579.1:531047-565329 GCF_004785775.1 Grammomys surdaster | reverse complement strand
CACACACACACACACACACACACACACACACACACACACACACACACGGTAACAGTGCAGGATTCCAAACTTTTTACACCTTTAGTTTCATATTAAGATACCTTTCTGAGCTGGGTATGCTGCACACCTGCACTTGCTCAGGTGAGCCTGGGTTACAGGATAGCCTACCTTAAACACATGAACAATAAAAGATCTTTACTATTAGTTAAAAAAAAAAAAAAACCCAAACAACCTCTCCCCTTTCTTTTTTTTTGTTTGTTTTGTTTTGTTTTGTTTTTTTGTTTTTCGAGACAGGGTTTTTCCTCTGTGTAGCCCTGGCTGTCCTGGAACTCACTCTGTAGACCAGGCTAGCCTCGAACTCTCGAACTCAGAAATCCACCTGCCTCTGCCTCCCGAGTGCTGGGATTAAAGGCGTGCGCCACCACCGCCCGGCTACCTCTCCCCTTTCTAATGACATGTGATACAGCATCCTGCTGCATACAGTAAAAATGCTCTCAATATACTGAATGATGTGGTATGTACACACTTGAAATGCTCAATTGAGTGTCCTGTATTTTCAGAAAAGCAATATATTAATTAATCAAATCATCCTCCTGCTGTCCTTCAAAAACAGGGTCTCATGTAGCCCAAGATGACCTTGAATTTGAGTGCTTTCTAAAGGCTGGGATTACAGAACTGTCTTATGTACTACTGGGTAGGGGTCCAAACTTGGAGCTTCATACGCAGTAGGCAAGCGCTTTACAAACTGAGCACATATAGCCCTTACAGCTGAGAGGGGGTGAGGGGAGACTGATTTCCTTGTCATTTCTATCCTCCACTGATCTACATCCCTGACCTTTACTTCATTTTTTAAATCAGAAAGCGGAAGCCAGGGGTGGGGGTGCACACCTTTAACTCCAGCACTCAGTAGGCAGAGGCAGGTGGATCTAGCGGTTCGAATCTAGCCTGGTCTACAAAGCAAGTCTACAGCTAGGGATAGTTACATTGAGAAACCATCTTGAAGAGCCAAAAAACCAAAACTAAAACCAAAACCAAAATCAAACCAAACCAAACAAAAAAAAAAACCCAAACCCAAAAGGGTAGACTTTAGGCTTTAATCTGAGCTAGTTACCTGGCTCCAACGTGCATGTTTTATCACTATTCTTTATGTCTTCTCAGAATTCACAACTCTATTATTGCTTTAATAAATATGTTTACTTCCAAACTCTGGCTCTGCAGCCACTGCACTGTGGTCATCATTTGGCCTTCTTCCTCAGACTTTACCACATCCACTTTCCATTCTAAAGTCACTGCTTCTGGGAAGTTTTCTGGCAATAGTGCGGAAGTGACACTCACTACTTTGCAATGCTATGGTCATGTCAGGGAAGTGGCTCAGTTTAGGTAGAACTGTCTGGCATGCACACAGCTCTGGGCTTGATCCTAGTACCAAAAGATGGACATGGTTTGCAGACCTGTCATCCCAACACTTGAGAGTCAGTGACAGAAGATGAGAAGTTCAAAGTCATCCACGTCATCCACATCCAGCTACAAAAGAACCCACCTACCCCCAAAGTGAACAAACCAACA
Organism: Grammomys surdaster; assembly: GCF_004785775.1. Classification (NCBI taxonomy): domain Eukaryota; kingdom Metazoa; phylum Chordata; class Mammalia; order Rodentia; family Muridae; genus Grammomys; species Grammomys surdaster. The sequence continues at coordinate 563,763 of NW_021604579.1, read as the reverse complement.
AATGAACACCACAGGGCAACTGGATTTTTAAGATAAGTGTATGCATTATTTTAAAATTAACACATAACACAAGAAATCTTGTTCTGATTTAAATTTCTCAACAAATGAAATACATAAAATCTAGCCGAGAGGTGGAGAATTTAATCCCAGCACTTGGGAGGCAGAGGCTGCTGGTCTGATCTACAGAGCGAGTCCCAGGACAGCCAGGACTACACAGAGAAATCTTATTTTGAAAATAAAGCTCTAAATCTAAGCAATGTGATGATATTGTAAAGGGCAAGCTTCCACAGGAGTCAGCAATTGAATCTCATCCCTGAAACAGAAGATAACATTTTAAAATGCAAAAGGAAGGAGATGGGAGGAATCCAAAAGATGATCAGAACTAAGATTTAAACAAAGATTTTGTGTCAACTCCCTTAGTTAGCAGTGAGGACTAAGGGAGTTGACACAAACTGAATGGGAAGAGAACAGCTGGTTGCTTGAACTCAGGAAGCAGCTAGAGTAAATCCGGAACCTGTGCAGCTTCTGTGCCAACATGTCCCCTGCACATCAGTTCCAGCTGCTCTGAGCTCAGAAATCTGGCCTACTCACTGTCCATCGCTCTACACTTCTCCATCCACCCTGATTACATTTCACTGGGTCCAGTCTACCATCCCCATCTCCCCAGACTATTTTAGATACTGATCCTGTCATGGGTCATAAATATACTTTCTAGTTTCATTTCATTTTTTTAGTTTTAAAATGCTTCTTGCTTTTGCCATAACAGTAGTGTATCTTTAAATATGTGATATTTTCCATTATGCATAAAAAACACCACCCAGAAACAGATCACTGTTAACAAGCAAGTTTGAGAATTTCCTTAATGTGTGAAGTGAACCATTTTATGGCAATGTTATGTCTCTACATTAATTGTAGAGCCTTCCTTTGACTTCATTTTTATTTTTGCTGTGTGACCCCCTCCCCCTCAGTCCAGTAAGCCCATTTCCATGGAGTTATATCCCCAGCTACACTGTAGATACACGGACATCAGAGTTTCTAATTTTTGTTGTGACTTTTGAGGCAGGGTCTTACCATGTAACCAAGGCTTGCCCTAAAACTCACAATGTAGCCCAGGTCAGCATTGAAGTCACAATCCTCCTGCTTCAGTCTCCTAAATGCTGGAATTATAGGTGTCTACTACCACATCCTGCCCTTATCTCTTAGCTCTGTAGTGTAAGATAAAGGTAAGTTCCCCTATGTGTAAAATTTTACTCACATTCATGACAATCTTCTTACTTGTTCTTTGACAGTTTCATGCATTACATATCAGGTACTCGCTCTTCACTCCCACCACTGTCAGGACTTCTTCTCCCACATTTATATCTTCTTGTTTTGTTTAGTGACCACAGGTTTGAAACTATCCACTGGAGCTTGGTGACCCCATGACTACCTTGTTAGAATGGACTATAAATAGAATGTCTGGCTCCATAACTTCTAAGGCTTTATATGATACTGGATTCTGCTCCAGAAAAATCAATCCCAATTTACATTCCTATTATCAGTGTAAGACAGTGACACACTGAAGAGCTATCACATTAGACAGCATATGAAGTTGGGGGGAAAGGGAGATGTGTTAAAAATTCTACAAGGCCAAATGCCAAAACTTTGCTTGTGACTCTGGAAGCTAAAATGCTGCAGACCAGAGCCAAATTGCCTTGGGTTATTTCTTGTCCTTTCAAAAGGTATTCATTGCCCTCTCCAATGTCTGTCAGACCCAACATCCCTGTGACTATCAAAGCCTTTAAAATGCATTCTTTGTAAACCACTAACTTCCACCACAAGAACTAAGAATGTCAAGTAGCATAATACCTGTACCAATCCCCTCCCCTCCCCACTTTACTTTGCTGGAACCTGTTGTCTTCAGCAACAAATCTGGTCAATGTCTTTCTTTGATCTAGAACTAATTAAAACCTCATGCAACCACCTCTACAATGATACTTGTAGCTTGAATCCATGTTCCTAGACCACTGTCACTTATATTTGGCTCCAGAACAAATGATATCTTATTCTTTTTAATAAGAGGTATGGTTTTTGCCTGGATAAAGTATCAGCTTAATGGAGAAATGCAGTATCTTGCTTATCCAGCTTACAATCCTTTCATTTTATTATGTTTTTTGAGGCAGAGTGTGGTGTAGCCTGGGCTGGCCTCAGTTGCTATGTTGTAGAGAGAAGCTGGCCTTGAATTCCTGATCCTACTACCTCTGCCTCTGAAATGACGAGATTATATAGGCTTGTGCCATCATGCTAGCTAACAATCTTTTCACCACCATGTGGCTAAACTGTTTTTAATAATATAACTTAAATTTTTGAATTGTGAGTTATCAGTAAACAACAGAGACCAATAGAAACCAACAGATAGCCTAGAAATAAAATCTGTATTTACATGGTGTAATAATTTTCAAAAACTGTAACAAGACCATTCGGTAAGAAAAAGACAAATTTTTCATTAACTAATCCTAGGAAGCAAGATATCTCCACACAAAAGGATGAAACTGAGCAGCTGAGATGGCGCAGAGGCCACCAGTTGTTGATAAACCTGAGTTCAAGCCCTCAGATCCACATGGTAGGAGAGAGGCCAGGCCCCACAAGTCCTTCACATCCATATGCAATGCTGTGGCACTCATACCCCCCAACCCTCCCACACACACATTTAAAAAAATGGGTGAGGGAAAAAAAAAAGCCAGGCTTGATGGCACATGCCTTTAATCCCAGCACTTGGGAGGCAGGAGTAGATCTTTGTGATTTCAGGCCAGCCTGGTTTACATAGTGAATTTTAGAATAGGACAGAAAAAAAAAAAAAAGGTACATATTAGAGCAGTCAAATTTATAGAAAGAGGAAAGGAAAGAATAAAATCTGGAATTAAGTGTTTAATGAGCAGTTTTATTTGGGGAAGATGAAAAGGTCCTGTTGTTCAAAAGTGCAAAGGAATGTACTGCTGTAATTAACAACATGTAGAGGAAGTTAAAATAGAAAAGATAGCTTGAGCTCAAGAACTGAAGGCCAGATGTGGCAATACAGCAAGTCTCACCCCATGTTAAGTAACTCATGTCATATACATTTTACACAATTAATTTAAAAGGAGTCAACTGGGGCTGGAAAAAAAGGCGTAATGGTTAAGGGCATTTGCTGCTATCACTGAGGACTGGGGTTTGATTTCCATCACCTACATGACTCACAACCATCTACTCTAGTTCAGGGGATCTGACCAACAACAACCTTCAGGAGTATCAGGCGTACATACATGGTGTACATACATAGATGCAGACAAACCTTCATACACATAACATAAAAAAAAATACATCTTTTTAAGTTTAAATAAGGGGCTGGAGAGATGGCTCAGTGGTTAAGATCACTTGGGGCTCTTGTAGAAGACCTGGGTTCAGTTCCCCAAACTCACATGGTATGTCACAAGAATCCAGTTCTAATGCTTTTTTCTGACCCCTGCAGCCACCAAGCATACACATAGCACACATACATACATCCAGCAGACAAAACACTCATACACATACAAAAATAAAATTAATTACCCTAAAAGAAAAGGTTAAATAATTGAAAATCAACTATGAGCCAAGATTTTAGAGGAACTTGAATGTGCAAGTAGAAGGCCCTTCCTGTTTCTATGTGCAATATCACTTTCATAATATATTGTTTGAGAAGAGCAGAATCAAAGTGTGTTACTGGCAGCAAAGCAGACAAACAGACGAGACAGAACCCATAAATGCAGCCCTAAACACATGACTACTGATTCTCACATGGCACAAACCAAGTTAATGGAGAAAGGGTAATTTTTCAACAAATAGTGTTTAATTAGAAACTGAATTTTTACTAAAGTAATGTCCACTTATGCCTCACAGTAAATATAAAAATTCATTCAAATGGACCATATACCTGAATTTAAAAACCTTGAACTACAAAATTTCTGGAGGGGATCACAGAAGGTTATCTTAATGTTCTTAAGGAGAAAGACCTTTTTAAGGCAGATTAAATACAACCCAAAGGAAAAGTGGAAAAATTGAATTTAAACAAAATTAAGGATCTATGTTCTTTGAATTCTGTGTTAAAGATGCAAAAGGAGAAGAAAAACTTTGTAAGTACATCCAGCAAAGAGCTTTTTATTTGGAAACACACAGACTTAAGTTTTCTCAAATCTCAATAGTATGAAAAAACCCCGTAATCTTCTAAAATGCCAAACACCCAATACTGGACCAGATACATATTGCAAAAATAAGCCTCCCCCCTCAAAAGAATACTAAACATAACTCAAGAGGGAGGGAGATGCAAAGGTAGAGCTTCAGTGAGCTCCCACCAACTGTAGAGTAGTGATAGCTTAAAAAGTAGCCATGCCTGTGTCTATCAGGAAGTAAAAAACAGACTTCGTGCATTGCTGATGGGAGTGTAAATGACACCACCTGCCATGGAATCAAGCTATTACATTTGTCCAACCAACAACACAGAATGCTCACAGCAGCTCAATATACTGTATCCACAAACTAGAAACACCCAAATATTTATCAATGGCTAAATAAATATAAAAATTATAGTACATCCATACCAAGAAACCCAGCTATTTATCTGTATGACACAAAATTCAAAATGATTATACCAAGTGAAAGATGTCACAGATTCTATGACTGTGCTTACATAAAATCCTAAAAAAATGCAACCTAAGGGCTGGAAAGATGGCTCAGTGGTTAAGAGCACTGGCTGTTCTTCCAGGACTCAGATTCCATTCTCAGTACCCACATGGTGGCTTACAAACTCCAGTCCCTCTTCTGGCTTCTTTGGGTCTACATATACATATGAACAGACATGCAATCAAAAACCCTATACACATATAAAATAAATAAAAATTTAACTTGGAAAGAGAGAGAGAAATTATGTAGCTGGGAGCAATATACTCTGGTAATCCCAGGAATTTGAAAGCATAGGCAGCATCACTGCAACAGTTAGCCTGGTCTACATAACAATCCAGGCCAAGAAAGAAGAGTAACAGTAAAAAGCCATGGTACAAAGCACAAAACCAGAATGCTTGGTTGTTTATGTGATAGAATTCAGTAAGTCTAGCATGCTTTGGCAAGTGTTTTATGGCTGAGCTACGTTCACAGCCCTAAAGAGAATTACTTTACAGATGCTCTTGTTCCCTAAGGACAAGCTGGTTGGAAGGTAGAAAAATAACAACACTTGGCCACCAAACACTATTGCTCTACTACAAACACAACGGGAACATTTGTTTCATGTTCATTTTCTCTACTAGACAAGCAACTTAACAGAGGCAGGCATATCTCATATTCTGTGCCAGTCAAGATACATACTGACACCATGTCTAAAATAAAATAAAATAAAATAAAATAAAATAAAAATAAGAACCTATAGTGAATTCAAGGTTAGCCTGAAGCACATGAAACCAACCTGGGCTCAAATCAAAATGAAATAAAGCAAAGCAAAGATGGTCTTAGTGTCAGCAAGATGGCTCAGTGGGTAAAGATGCTTGTCACTAAGTTGGATAACCTGAGTTTGATCCCTGAGACCTACATTATAGAAGAATACTGACTCATGAAAGCTGTCCTCTGACTTCCACATGAGCACTGTGGTATACCTGTACAAACATGCAGCACACATACATACTCCTAATAGAAAGGTAACTAAAACTTTAGCAGACAAGCAGACGTGCTAAATGACTTCCAAAAGTTCTTTCTACCCCAAACACGAACTTCGACAATGATGGAAACACAGCTTGAGTTTTTCCAGGGACATGAATTTCGTATGTTATGAATTCAAATAATTTTATATTTGTATACTTCAATATAATAAAACACATAGTTGGGCATCGTAATGCACGCCTGTAGTCCTAGCAGTTGGGAAGGCAGGAGGATCAAGAATCAGCCTGAACTAAGTAAGAATTTGCCTCAAAAAACAAAACAAAAGAAGGAAAAAGAAACACACAATTTAAATATAAAATAAGCAGACAGCTAAGCTTAAAAAAAAAGTTTATCTAGACTAGTCTACGGGGCTGGTGAGGCAGCTTAGTGGTTAAAAGTGCATACTGTTCTTGTAGACCTGAATTACATTATCCTAACACCCACTCTTCTGGCTTTTCTAGGAGAATACAAAATGAAACCCATGTTTTGTTTGTTTGGAGACAGGGTTTCTCTGTGTTGCCCTGGCTGTCCCAGAACTCAAAGCTATCCACCTGCCTGCCACGACCCCTGACTGAAGGCCTGCGCCATCATTAATCGGCCTACAATAAAACCTTTGAAAAGAGACTAACCTATTCGTTGGAAAAGGTAGACTCTATTATATCCACTATGAGCATACACATACACATTTATGGGGAGCTACGGACACACTGCAGTTTGTAGAGTGCTTGCCTAACATCTAAAAAGCCCTAGATTAGCTCCCCAGTACTCGATAAACCAGGTGTGCTGGTACAGCCCCTGTAATCCCAGGAGTGGGAGAGTCGAGGCAGGAATATAAGGAGTTCAAAGTTTAAGACCAACTTGGGCTATATAAGACCCTGTCTCAAAAACAAAACAAAAACAAAACAAAATGAAAACAAACAAAAACTTTTTTGAGCCAAGCATAATAGTATATATGCTTATCATAACCTCAAAATGTGGAGGCAGAGAAGAGAGTAGCAAATTCTAGGACAGCCTGAGCTACACAGAAGAATCTTGCCTAAAAATATTTTTTCTTTGAAAGAAATTTAACATACTGGGTACTTACACACATGTGTATCCAATGTAACGGTAAGGACAATGACTTCTGGCCCCAATTGGTCCTCCCCACCACCTACACCAGCAGCTATCTCTACATAACAATTCAGATATGTAGAACTACTCAAAGTCAACAGAAACTAGAATGGAAGATTTTAGTGCAAACTCCTAATCAGAGGTACACATGTACGGCTCTAGTTCACAATGACTAGGCCTTTCCAAACATGACATTTTCTCTACACTGCTAGATGGTTATGGGAAAATGTGCTCTAAATTAACATTTGCATTTACAAGTCCTTTAAAGTAGAAATCAAGATTTCACTACAAAGGAAAACCAAATTAAAAGAGTAAGCACAACTCATGTAAACAAGCAATCTTAGTTAAATTAGTAGTGAGGCTTCCATGGGGATAGGCGTTTACTCTAGAGAGGTAAATGATAACTCATCAGGGGCACAAATATAATATTAACACTTACTGGTAAATAACACCTTTAAAATCTCATCCCTGGGGGCTAGGGATGCAAGTCAACTGGCAGAGAGGGCTTGTCTAGCCTGTACAAAGCTCTGGGTTTGAGCTCTGGTACCACACAAAACAGGCATGGTAGCCAACTGCTATAATATTAGCTATCTAGATTCAAGTAAGAAAACTGAGTCTGAAGCCAGTCTGGTCTACAAAGTGAGTTCCAGGTTAGCCTCGACTAGAGTGAGAGGGGTAGGAGTCGTCATTCCTTTTATATATTTCTGGTTTGGCATTACAATTTATACAATTAATATGGTATAAATAAGATTTATTTGGGCCCAGTGAGGCAGCCTTTAATCTTAGATAGTTTGGAAGAGTGAAAAGTTCTAAGGACAGAACAGATTACGGAGTAAGTTCAAGGCCAGTCTGGGCAATGGAGTGAGATCCAGTTTCAAAATAAAGTATACAGAAGGCTAGGGATACACAGTTCAGGGCTAGTCGACAAGTGTTTGCCTAGCACGTGGGAAGGCCTGGGTTTAATCCCTAGTAATACACGCACAAACACACAAACACGCACGCACGCACGCACGCACGCACGCACGCACGCACGCACGCACGCACGCGGGGGAGAGGTTGATTCAATTACTTTGATGATACAACAGATGTTTGGAAATGACTTAAATCAAAAGTCATGTATTTCTCCCTTCAGTGGCACTCTATGTCTCTGTTTGCAAACCTATCGAGCACCAAAATGAAAGGCAAGCACAAGTCTTCTAAGTTAGTTATATGTCCAAGACTTAGTGTTCCCAGAGTCTAGTTGCACTGATATATAAAAGACAAATCTCTCCTGGGTGGATGAGATGACACACCTTTAATCCCAGCACTCAGGAGGCAGAGTCTACAGTGGTTTGAATGAGAATGCCCCCCACCGACTAATATATTTGAATGTTTGGTCCCCATTAGGAACTACTAGAGAAGGATTAGGAGGTGTGGCCTTGTTGGAGGTGTGCAACTGGGGGTTGGCTCTGAGGTTTCAAAAGCCCACACCAGGCCCAGTTTCCCTCACTTTCTGCCTGCTGCTTGTGGTTCAGATGTAAGTTCTCAGCTACTGCTCCAGTGACATGCCTGGCTGCCTGCTGTCATGCTTCCTACCATGTTGCTACTAGCCTCTGGGAACACTAAGCTAGGACTAATAACTAACTAGAAAGACTCCTGCTTCATAGCATGGGATCATCTTCCAAAACTGTAAGTACCTATTAAATGCTTTGTTCTATCAGCTGCCTTGGTCATGGTGTCTCTTCACAGCAATAGAGCAGTGACTAAAAGACCAAACACTTCTAATCTTAAAACAAAACACTATCTCAAAATCACAATCCACCACATTATATCACACTTCCCAATCACTTCAGTAGACTCTTTAACTGCCTTCAAGTTAAGTTCAGTGTCTGAACTCTTTAGGAAATATTCTTCTTTGCCTTTGCTGTTATGTGTTTTCTTTGTTTTGGAGACAGGGTCCCATGTGACCTGGGCTAGACTCCCTATCTAGCTAAGGTTGGCCTTGAACTCCTGATTTTTCTGCTCCTACTTTAACGTAGTAAACCACCATACACTGCTATGTCTGCTTCAGAACATAAACAGTATATGAGTTTAAGATTAGAGCAGTGTGATAAAGCTCACCTATAATCTCAACACTAAGATGTTAGAAAGCTATAAAGTAAGACCCTTTCTCAACAAACACCCTCAAGATTCTAGGGTACATGTAAGGATAAGGTGAAATCTATTTTAATAACTTAAATAATATTTTAACAAGACATGTAAAATAAAAGTCTCAGTAAGGTATGACTTCTAGTCTCCAAATGCATGTGTGCAGATCTCCCCACCCCCCAATATGAAGTCTGCCCCTCAAAAACCAAAGTCAGCCAAGGAAGGCCTACAAGAGGAGACAGGCATTTGGATCCAAATGAAAACAATGCACTTAAGTTTTTGGCAATCTTCATGATCTTTATTTATTTTTTATTAACAGTGTTCAAAAGAGAGAGGTGCACAAGATGAAACATACATATACAAAGGAGCTTCAAGACAGATATGGTGGCTCATACCTTTAATCTCAGCTCTTGGGAGGCAAAGGTATGAATATTTTTGGTGTGTTTGGGCTAGCCTGGTCTACATAGAGAACTGTAGGCTAGCCAGCGCTACATATTGAGAGACCTTGCTATACTGATCTTGGGCATATACCCAAAGGACTCTATCCTAGTGTAGACACTTGTTTACTGTGTTCACTGATGCTCCATTCACAATAACCAAGACATGGAAATACAAGAGACAGCCATCAACTGATGAGCAGATTGATAGTGACATATGATACATTTTCACAATGGAATATTATTCAACTGTTAAGAAAAATGAAATTATGAAATTCATGGTAAATAAATGCAGCTGGAAGCAATTATCCAGAGGTAACCCAGACTCAAAAAGACAAACATTGCATGTTTTCTCTCATATGTGGATGCTAGCTTGGAATATTTATATGTGTTTTATTTGGTACACCCAGAGGTCAGAAAACTAGTAAGAGGCCATAGGGGTAAGGGAAAAAACTTCTATGGGAGGGGATGGAGAACACAGTCAAATAAAGGAGCTAAAGGAAATAATGGAAAAAGAAAGGTTAGGTGGACTAGGACATGGGAAGTCAGGGTCAAGGAGAGAACATGGAAATCCTAACACTAAAGTAAAGGAAAAGTCAATGGAAGCTTACTGAAATATGTATGTATATGTTCATATACATAGAGTTTAAATGGAGCCAACTTAAAACCTCTACTAGGTACCACAGACTAGCAAATAAACAAACAATACCAGGGATTAATTACCTCCTTTGGAGTTGTTGACAAGCGAGGCCCTAGAGAACCTCAAACACTACATACAGGCTACTGACATTACTCTTGGTTACCCTCCAGAATTTGACAGTAAGACCCTACTCAGAGAAATCAAGCTGGTACTCAGCTGGATGCCTCACCCTGCTGGTTAGCTTTCATAGTGCTGGAAGGTGCTAGATACACAGTGCCAGTGGAGACTAGTCATCATCATTCTCATCCAGCTGTGAACGCAAGAGCAACACTAATGACTGACCCAGTTACAACATGTTTACTGGTGGAACAGTGGCACAAATTTTATAGGGGTAACTAAACACGCTCTGATTGGATTTAAGAACCAATTCACAAGATGAAACCCACACCTGGCACAGTTATTGGGGTCAAGAACCCACGGCTAGATATGTCATAGGCCCTCGGAGAGACCTATTACTATTATACTGATAAATGGACATAGTTAAACTAATATATTATTGCTGTATCCATCTCCCAGTGCTCATAGGATAATCCTCTTGAAGTAAACAGTGATTAACACAGGAATTTGTAAGTGGTCAACATGCAGAGAGTAAGAGATTTGGGCATGCTCAGGGATCATTGAGGAAAGGGGAGCGGAAAGATTGAGGGGAGCAAGAGTCAGAGGTGGTGGATGATACAAATGAAAAAACAGGGCTGACAAGTCAGGACAGCTGCACAGAGGAATCCACAGTGGCTGTGAAAACATACATAAGACCTACACAAGCTCAATCAGACAAGATCCCAGCATGGAGGAGGGAAGTAGGCACCAAGTACCGTCCCTAATTGACAGGCTAGTGGCAACTGATAGCTACTGGAAGAGAGTCAATTTTTCATAAGCTTGACCATGGAAGTAGGGTGTAACCCTTGGTAGACAGATCATGCCCACCCAAGAGTATCTAGGCAGCACAAACTGGACTGTATGGAGTGAAAAAACAGACACAAAGCTGGGTGGGTGAGAAGGTGGGAGTAGAGATTATCGAGGAATTTTGGGGTGATGAATATGATCAAAATATATTACATGAATAAAATATTTTAAAAGGATATTTAAATATCTAATTTACATAGAAAACTCAAGTTACTTCAGTGCAAATTTACAAGATGAGAACACGTTTTTAGCATGGAAACTATTAAGTTTAGTAGCACCAAACTGGCAAGGATACACAGGGAATAAGGATTCACAAGCAAGGCTGGTAGACATATATGTTCAACTTACTGGTAGAATAATATCTACTTACATTTTTTAAAAAAGGATTTATTTATTGTTTTATGTATATATATGTGTGTGTCTGTGTTTTGCCTGCAAATATATCCGTGCACTGTATACACGTGTGTGTGTGTGTGTGTGTGTGTGTGTGTCCATGAAGATCAGAAGAGGGCATCGGACCTCTTGGAGTTACAGATGGTATGATCCACCATATGCTGGGAACTGAACTCAGATTCTCTGAAAGAGCAGCAGTCAGTGCTCTTTAATCACTAAGCCATCTCTCCAGCTCCCATTAACATTCTTTTTAATCTAGGAATTCATGTTGCAGATATAAATAACCATATTTAAAGGAGTTCTCTGAAACATCTGTAATAACCCCTGAAAAACAACATAGACTGGTAAATTATGGTGCTATCACAGGTGGCAGCCCATACCTATAAGCCCAGAACTCGAGGTAGAAACAGGAGAATCATAATTCTAAGGCCAGCACTAGCTACTTGAAGAGTTCCAGGCCAATGTGGCTTACAACGAGACCCTTCTCAAACAAAAACAAACAAGGTGGTGGCTTGTGAAATGATTCTGTGGGTGGGGACACCTATCACCAAGTCTGATAACCTGAATTCAACTGGACTGACCCAGAGTAGAAGAGAGAGCCACTCCACAACATTGTCCCGACTTCCACATGCCCACATTCATCTTGTGCACACATACACACAACAACTAAGTAAATCTTTTTTTTTTGTTTTTTGTTTTTGTTTTTCGAGACAGGGTTTCTCTGTGTAGCCCTGGCTGTCCTGGAACTCACTCTGTAGACCAGACTGGCCTCGAACTCAGAAATCCGCCTGTCTCTGCCTTCCAAGTGCTGGGATTAAAGGCGTGCGCCACCACCGCCTGGCAACAACTAAGTAAATCTTAAGAAAAAAAAAATTAAACCAGCAACTATCACATTTACTATATGCCCATAAAGTGCTAGGAACAACTCTGAAGTCTACACCTTCCCAACACTTCCATTCTAGCTGAAGAGTCAGATCAAACAGACAGTGACCGGAAGATAGCTAAGAAGTGCTATGTTAGATTAAGATAGCAAGGGCTGAAGGTGTTGGCTCACATCTGTACGTCTAGCACTGGGACAGCTTAGGATTTAAGTTGGAGGTTAGCCTGAGCTACATAGTGAGACCTGTCCCTCAAAACCAAAGATAGTTAAGGAAGATCTCTGGAAGAGGTAACAGATATTTGGTCTGAATGAAACAAAGCAGCTAAGTTCTGGCAGTCTTCACAGTCAGTCTCACAGTGATGCCTCCTATTTATTTGTAGTTAACAATGACCAAATAGTGGGATGTATGGAATGAAACAGAACAGCAGTGGTCTCAGAGAACAGCAGAAGAAACAATGGTCCCACAGCAGACACTGCAACCCAAGTTTGACTGCTCCAAGGGTCACTTCCTACAGTGTTTGGATTACACAGGTTACAAAGCTTGCTTCTGCTTAGAGAACAACTTGCCATGTAATTTCTACCCAGACATCTCCCAAGAGAAAGCAGCAGCAAAAGAGAAGCTAATGTGTTTGAAATTACTTGTCTGCAGGCCAAGGAGATGCTTCAGCAAGCAAAAGCACCTGCCACACAAGCCCGACAATCTGAGTTCAATTCCCAGAGTTCACTGTGCCAGGAGAGCTGACTGTCTGAAAGCTGTACTGACATGACATGAGCACACTTATACTCAGATATGTACACATCACGCAAAACAAAAACTCGCACAATAATCAAGTTTTCAAGTATGTCTGTGTGATGAAGATAGAACCCAGACCCCTGTGGCATGCTAGAGAACTTTTGTTCTGGTTATAGCATCAGCCTGATTTTTAAATTTTTTTAAATATATTGAAAATGCTAAGCTCAGGGCTGAAGAGATGGCTCAGTGGTTAAGAGCACTGGTTGCTCTTCCAGAGGACCCAAGTTCAACTCCCAGCACCCAAATGGAAGGTCACAAGTATCTGTAACTCCAGTTGCAGGGGATCCAACACACTGACACAGACACACATGAAGGAGAGAAACTAAAGTGTGTAAAATAAACCTAAAAAATGTACAGTAAATTTTTTTTTAAAAAAAGAGAAAACATTAAGCTCAAGAATCTCCATGGTTACCACACTCTCCCCTATGTCAGCATCTCTGTACTGCTGTCCTATTCATTTGCTAACTCAACTCTTCTGTTTTTTTTTTTTTTTCTAAAACAAAATCTCGATCATTCCATTTTACCAATGAAGACTAGAGAGCCAGACACTGGAGTGAAAGCCTGCTAGCTCACAGCCAGACACTGGAGTGAAAGCCTGCTAGCTCACAGAGAGCACCCCAGCTGACCTTCCTCTTCAGACAACATCTCACCAGAAACCCACTCTCACACACAGTGTCAAAAAGTCCTCCTTCAAACTCAATGTCCCTCCCCTCTGCTTCCTGTGCATCTCTCTATCCGTCCTCTTGACTTCCTCTTACTCTTTATGTTTTTTTCTTAATAATCCTATATTTACTTCCTGTCAACCGGTTGCTTGCTCTGCCTCTTGACCTTATCTTGACTTTATTTAATCTTGTTTACAATATTCAAGCAAAAAGCTCTTAGATTAAAGGTATGTGCTAGGGCCGAGCCACACAACTAAAACAGTCCCCCCCCCCCCCGTAAATATCAATCTTGGAGTTCACAGTGTGATCAAATATCCTGCAACATTCCACAATACTAAAATGCTTTTCATATTATCTGCCTATCCTTACTAACGCCACAGTGAAATACATGCACTAAATAAATACAGGCTTAAAGCTGATAATGTCCCTCAGAAAGTGGTAAGATTCCTACCCCGTTCTTTTAAAGTTCTTGCCTCTTCCAAATACCATACAGTTCCTACACTATAGCTCATCCAACTAATTCCTTGAGGTGGGTGGTGGGGACAGAAGACAGCTCAGTAGTTAAGAGAGCTTGCTGCTCTTTCAGAGAACCAGGACTTGGTTCCCAACAGCTATAACTGGTACCTGTAACTCCAGCTCCAGGAGAGGATCTAACACCATCTTCTGGCCTCCTTGGACACTCACATGCATTCAAGAAGATGAACACACCCACACACACTAGAACAAATCTTTTAAAAATATCTTTATATGTCAGTACTATAGAGCCTGTTAAATACAAAGCACAGAAGGGGAGCTTGGTGCAATGCTCATGCCAGTAATCCTAAAACACTGCAGGGTAAAGCAACAGGCCTGCTGGGGTGGCTGTGCTGGCACACCCAGAAGGCAGAGATAAGTGTGGCTAGCCTGCCTGCACAGTGTGTGTGTGGGGGGGGGAGGGCGTGTTGTGGGGAGGAGAAAAACAGATACACTCTACAGGGAATTTTTACATCTCAGCCATAGATAAAGGCAATCAGAAAGCAAGAAATTTTTGAAAATAAGGCTACAAATAGGAGACAGCCAACTAAAACACAGCAAGAAACAGAACAGCTGATACTACATACAAAGTGTCAAACAAAAGCAAGAGGAAGGGGTCAGTGGTAAACACTTGCTCAGCACTGAGGCCGCAGGTTAAAAGTAACTTCCTGCATTAGCCCACAGTTGCAATCCTACCACTTGTAGAGCAGGGGCAGAATGATCACAAGTTAAGACCAGGCTGGTATCTAGAGCCTTAGACCTGGTATATACAGGTGTATATAATAGTGACCCTGCCTTTAAAAGTCAGTCCTCCAGGGTGATGTGTGACACATTCTTATAATCCCAGTATTCTTGATACCACTAAATTACAAGTTTAGATGTAGGTTTTGTTTTGTCGTTTGAGACAGGCTCTCCCCAAACTGACTTTATATCTGAGGTTGATCTTGAACTTCTGATCCTGAGTACCCAACACCCAGTTTATTGGATTCTGGGTATTGAACCCAGGGCTTCAGGCATGCTAAGAATGTTAAGCATTCTATCAAAAGACCACGTTTTACCCCAAAACTTAACATTTTTAGCTTCCTGCCTCCACTTCCTGAGTATGAATTAGTTTGCAGAGGTGTGCATCACCATGCCCAGGGCTCCTTGCAGAGCAGGCAAGCATTCTACTAACTGATTTACATTCAGTTTTGTTTTCTTGAGAAGGTCTAATATAGCCCAGGTCGACTCCAAACTCTTGATTTTCCTGCCTCCACCTCCCAAGTGCTGGGATTTAACTGTGAGCCACCAAAACCAGCAACAGACACCTTCAAAAACCCACTTGATGTAGGTGGTAGTGGTGCAAGCCTTTAATCCCAGCACTCAGAAGAAAGAGGCAGGTGATTTCCCACCTGAGTAGCGGGACTGGTACAAGGTGACTTGTTGGATGCGAGCTAAAAACCAAGCTGGAGCTCAAGTTTTCCTTCAAAGAGAAATCTGGGCAACTCACGCAACCCAAAGTTTTGTTTTTTTTTAAAGACTGTCTTAGTCCTCACAATGTATTTACTTAGAATATAACAAATATACAGTACCATTCAAATTGCAAATGAGCAAGCTGAGTAAAGAAAAAACAAACAAAAAACAAGCCCAAGTCCACAGAACTAAATGAAATCCGAATGGTGGCCCTCTCCACTTTTTTGTAAGTCAAAAATGTCAAGTGGAAAAGTTCCCAAATAATACTGTATTAACTTTTAAGCCGGGCAGTGGTGGCGCACGCCTTTAATCCCCGCACTTGGGAGGCAGAGGCAGGCGGATTTCTGAGTTCGAGAGTTTGAGGCTAGCCTGGTCTACAGAGTGAGTTCCAGGACAGCCAGGGCTACACAGAGAAACCCTGTCTCAAAACAAACAAACAAACAAACAAACAAACCACTTTTAAATGACACACTGATTTAAGTAGTATGATGAAATCTTGGGCCACCCATCTCTGTCCCACTAGGGACATAAATATCCCTCTAAGACACCCAAATAGTTAGGGTATGCTACAATGTTAGTTATTGAGATGCCAGCTCTGAGCTTGTGCTCAAATAATTCTTACACAATAGCTTAAAGCTAGTAAGCAAGCCATAAGAAGCCATCTTCCAATTTATTCCATCTCTTAGGCATTTTGTCACACCTCTCATCATCACAGGAAGGATACACACTAAGATACTTTGACAAAGTACAGTCTTCAGTACTGCATACTGTTGTGATTGTTCAGTTCTGTGATGTCACTGCGATTTAAAAAAAAAGCCAGCCCATCCATCCATCCATCCATCCATCCATCCATCCATCCATCCGTATTCATGGGAGCTGAGGTGGGAGGCACATGTGAAGGTGAATTTGCTAGAGGTCAAAGAATTGCTTTGGGGAATTGTTCTCTCTTACTATGAGTTCTAGGGACTGAGCTTAGGTTATCAGGCTTTGCAGCAATTCATTTTACTCACTGAGCCATCTTGCCTCCCCCATGGGTAAATGTGGGGGTGGAGGACATGAAACAACAGTTTGTAAAGAGATTCATTTTAGACACCTGTCTGGTACAGTCTTGGAATGTATACCCTGCCCTTAGAGAGCTAATTATATGGCCTATTTGACTTAGAATCCTTTTATTCAATAACCAATCCAAAAAGATATGTCAGTACTTAAACTATTAAAAACCTATAAAGTTGACCTGGACATAGTGACACAAGCCTTTATTTCTAGCAGCTATGAAGCAGAAGCAGGCATATGAGTTCCAGGACAGCCTGGTCTAATAATGAACTTGAGGCCAGCCAAGGCTACACAGCCAGATCCTACCTCAAAAACAAAACAAAACAAAACAAAGCAAACAAAAACTATCTGCAATGTTACTATAAGTATAGAATTTAAAACTGTGTAACATATTTTCTCATTAAAGACTTTCAAAATGTTTTTAAAAATTTCTTCACTCCTTCATTCATCCATTGAAGGGCAAGCTAGAGTGTTTATGTGGAGGTCAGAGGACAGCATATGGGTTCCAGGGGTCAACCTCAGGTCAACAGGTTTCCTAAATATAATAAAAAAATTTTAAGACATCAATATTTCAACATTAACCAAAAGTGTAGCATTAATCTTTTTTTAAAAGTTACTTTTAAAAACAGTGGTATCATGGAGGTCAAAGGACAATTTTTAGGAATTGGTTCTTTGTCCAAATGGAATTTGGAGGCTGGCATATTTTCCTTGTTTGCTCTTTACCTTATACCAAGGCAGGGTCTCTGATGAGCATCACTGAATCCAGAATTCCTGGGCTGGAAAGGCAGCTCAGCAGTTAAGGGTACTGGCTGCTCTTCTAGAAGACCTGAACTAGGTTCAATTTCCAGCAACCACATGACAGGTCACAAATGTCTATGACTCCAGTTCCAGGGGATCTGGCATGCTTGCCCAGACATACATGCAGGAAAAACACCAAGGGCATGTAAAAATAAATAAATCTTAAACAAAACACAAAAAAGAGTTCCTATTTTTACATAGTCTGGCCAGCCAGTTTCCTCAGGGGAACTCTTGTCATTGCTTCCCTGGAGTTGGAATTACAGATGAGACACCACATTCACTAGGCTTTTAAGATACTTTAAGAAGTATTATTTTCTTCCTTCCTTCTTTCTTTTTTAAAGAGGGTCTCACTATGTATTTCTAGCTGTCCTTAACTCATACTCATCAGACCAGGATGTTCTGGAACTCAGAGAGATTCCCCTCTCTGTCTCCTGGGATTAAAGGCTGACTTGAGCTAGACATATTTCTTTTTTTTTTGTTTTGTTTTTTTGTTTTTCGAGACAGGGTTTCTCTGTGTAGCCCTGGCTGTCCTGGAACTCACTCTGTAGATCAGGCTAGCCTCGAACTCTCGAACTCAGAAATCCGCCTGCCTCAGCCTCCCAAGTGCTGGGATTAAAGGCATGCGCCACCACCGCCTGGCTTAGACATATTTCTTATATGGTTAACAGCATGTTAGAACTGTAGGTATAATTTAAGTTTTTAGAACAACATTTCTTCTCTTTTCTTTGAGATAGGGTCTCACTGTATAGAACTGAATGGCTTGGAATTCACCACATAGACCAAGCTAGCCTTTAACTCACAGAGGCCCACTTGCTCTTATTTCTGTCTCAAGAATGCTGAGATTAAAGTATGTACTACCACACCCAGGCTAGGATGACAATTTTAAATACCTGTCGAGAACAATTTGTAACAGTAAACACTGGAGGAACACAGTCAGCCCTTTACTTTAATGTACTGCCAATCACCAATCTTTATGTACCATGTGCTCCCAGTTTCTCATCTTCAGCATTCAGTCATACAATAAAGCATTTTGTATTCTCTCTTTCGAATGTGGCACTGATGTCAGGCACTGGTGGCACATGCCTAATCTCAGCTCTCTAGAAGCAGAGGCAGGTGGAGGTTTAAGGTGAGCCTGGTCTACAGAGCTAGTTCTAGGGCAACCAAGGATACACACAGAGGGGGAAGAGAGGAACCAAGAAAACTATTCAACTAACCTAATCAATGGTCCAATTTTCCCAGAATACTTATGTATAATATATCCTGACAAAACCAATCTGACTGGGTACATTCACTCTTTAATTTTTTGCTGGAGATATCATAAGCTTCAAAGCTCTGCTCAAAATCCAGTTGTTTTCCTACCTCCACTCTCCTTGCAATTACTTCCCTCCTCTCCCACAGCATTCTGTGTTCCTCCTCATCTCCACCTCTGTGACCCTGGCTCCAGGCCCTCCTAGGATCAGTTACACCCTTTAAGTCAGAGGCTCTACCCTATCCAAAGTGGCTTCTCCCACTTCTCAACACCCATTACATTTTTTTTTAGGTTGTCCCATGAAATTTCCTTACACTCTGTGTGACATTTTTTCTCATCTCTACCAAAACCGCACTAATTAAAAAATTCTGTCATTTCTTTTTGGAGGGTGGTATGAAATGTCTGTTTGAGAGAGGAACATCACACTGTAGCCTAGCCTGGGAGCCCATTATAATGCCCAGGATGTCCTTGAACTTCCATAAATCTTCCTGGCACCATTCTAAGGGTTGGCAAAACTTTGTGGAATAAATGCCTGCCCTAAGTAAGAATGATCACTACTAGTAAAGTAGACAACAATGGGAATGCTGAAGATTGTGCACACAAGAACTGACATGATCTAATGTATAGAAAAGATTAGCAGAGACAAAATTCCAAATAGACGAAGTTCTGGGTCAAAGAGTGGGACACAAACAAACTCGACAGAGATAACTTTAATTCTGTCCAGGACCAACAAAGCAGGTTGCTCACTGCCCCAACTACAACTTTCTAACTCCACAATCTTTTCAGCACTCACTCAACTGCTCATTGAGAGTCCACGTACCAACATACCTCGATTATTTTGTATTCTCTAAGGTACTCCAAATGAGGAGCAAAGGGATGACCGAAACCTGATAGTGCAAGTACCAGAAGCAGAAACAACAAGCATTTACACTTGGAAGACACTTGAAAACATGAAAAAAACTGCAGTGTGATCACGGAGACCAAACTTAAAAACACATCTGTCAGCATGTAGCCCCACGGATTGGGACCCGCACCGAAACGATCAATCACTCGACTGCCAAAAGAGGCCATTCTATGCATCTCTCTCCCGACCTCTTCCACTCAGACTAATCTCCACTACAGAGCTCACCAGTCCCGTTCCTAGTAGTACAATCAGCAGATGAATACAAAACAGGTCAAAGAATGGCATAAACATATCTTTTCACACCCGCCCACAGTGGCAAAAACAAAAAATAAAAACCAACTAACCAACCAACCGGCTCAGTAATCCCTAATCAGAAAGCTCTAGACGCCATCCAAGACCAACCATCGTATCTTAGGGAAGCCAAAAGATGTGACTTCAAAGATAAGTCTCTGGTCACAGCCCACCTTTCCTGATTATTTAAAAAAAAAAAAAAAAAACAAGGTTTTTCAGTTTAGAGATCATTACACCACTCAAAAAAGCATCTCCCTGCAGGAACTGGCAATCGATCCCTCGGGGGGCAGTGGCGCTCCAAACACCGGGCCAGGACCCAGGCAACAGCCACAGGGCACAGCCCTAGCAGGGAGCGATCTGGGTTCTCAGTACCGCCCAGCGCAATCCGCCCCGGCAGTGACTGAAGTCGGGGTTATGGCAGAGCTGGGCCTGCCCGGCCTGGGGGCGCGGCGAGACACAGGGGTGGCGTTTTCTCCCCGTAGACCCCGGCTGTTGAGGTGGATCCGGGGTCTCTTCTCCGGGCCTCCCCGCCACTCCACCCTCGGCCAACTAGTCCACCCCTCACCTGGCAGAAGCTCCGGCAGTAGTTCAAAGATGAGACCTCGGACACCTCCTGCTCCCTCAGCTCGGTCTCCAGCTGCCAGAGACACGGTCGTAGGCCCGGAGCTCCCGACGCCGGAGATGCAGGAGGATGACCCCGAGCCATGGACTCAGTCTCGGTTCCGGCTCCCGCAACCGCCGGAGCCTCAGCCACGGCCACGGCCCCGGCGGCGGCGGTGGCGTCTCCCTTTCCGTCCGCCATCTTCCCACGGCCCAGCAGCGCGTAGGCAACCAAACCACGTGACTCCGCCTGGTGCCGCCCCCAATCGCCCGTGTTAGTGACGCACCCCCTGGCGACGCTGGCGCCAACTTTATTCCGTCACTAAGACGCCGAAGGTTGGTCCTCTCAGAAGTCTCCACCGCAACCGCCCTAGCAACAGTCTAGCAATGGCGAGATTCTAACGGCCCTGGGTTCTACAGGCCCTTCAGAGTTGAGGAGCGCAAAGGGCCTAGAGACAATGGAGATATGAGAGAGCTGTCTGCCGAGCTGCGAACTGAAGAGCAAGGGAAAGGTAGTCCAGAAAGAGGCTCGGAGAAAAGCATCTCTGCTTGGAGGAAAATAAAGATTGTTAGGCCGAACTGAAAACAAACTCAAGGGAACTTGTTTTATAATGGGAATGGCGATACTAGTCGCTGGAAAAAGGATCGGCCAAAATAAATGGCATTGAGACGATTCTACTAAAAGAGGGGGAAAAACCTTTAAAAATTTTTTTCAAGATAGGGATTCTCTATGTAGGACTAGCTGTCCTGGAACCCACATTGTAGACCAGGCTGGCCTCAAACTTAAAGATTTACCTGCCTCTGCTTCCCGAGTGCTGGGATTGGAGGCATGCAGGGGCAGGCTGGATCTTCCCCGTGAGTTCAAAGCCAGCCTAGTATACAGAGCAAGTTCCCAGGACAGACAAGGCAAAGCCACTGTAATCCAGCACTTGAGAGACTGAGACAGGAGGAGGATCATGAGTTCCAGCTCTTAGTGGGAGGACACAAGAAAGAAATACAAAGAAGAACAGAGAAGAAAAGAGAGAATGGCAAAGTGGTGTGGTTGGAGCCCAGTGGGTGAAGTGGTGAAAACAAGAATATATATGTGAGTGTGTGTGTGTGTGTGTGTGTGTGTGTGTGTATGTATGTATATATTCTAATATATATATATATTCTACAGCATCCAGAACAAGATGTTTGGTCTAGTATACAAATAAGGGATACACTCATTTCAACTGGAGGAAGTCTATAAACGACGAGTCTAGATGAAGGTAAATGTAAAATTTGATAATAGGAGATTTGAGAGTCATGGCCTAAGTGTTGCTTTCCCCTCTATGAAATATGAGTCATTATGCTGATTGGTTAGTTGTTTGTGACCTTAATAAAAAAACAAAGTCACCTGGGAGGAGAGAACCTCAACTGAGAAGTGCCTCCATCACACTGACCCTTGTGGGTACAGCTATGACATTTTTGTTTGTTTGTTGACTGAAGTGGGAGGGCCCAGCACATTGTGGGTGGTGCCACTCCTGGGCGGGTGATACAGGGAGGTATAAGCAAGGTAACTGCTTAGGAGCATGGAAGCAAATCAGTGAGAAGCTTTCCTTCACAGTTCCTGCCTCTGCTCCTGCTTGAGTTACTGCCATGACATCCTTCAGTGATCACTGGGGACTGGGACATTTAAGCCACACAAACCCTTTCTTCTTCAAGTTATTTTTGGGCATTGTGTTGATCACAGCAATAAAAGGACAGTCATCAAGCTTCTGAGGGGGAAAAAACTTGTTCAAGTTGTTTCAGAGTGAGAAAGAAGCGAATATATACTAGATAGATATAGGGAGACTCTAGGGCAGTGTTGAACGACATTCATTTGCTCGACAAGTACTCATTGACAATGTAATATTCTGGTTCTACCCTATAAAACTAATCTGAGGTTTGTATCCTTTTTTGTTTTCCTTGAAGTTACAATGTAACTAATTCATTTACACTTTTCTTTAGTCATACCCTGCCACATCCTGAAAGGTTTGTGTCCTGGAACCCTGGCTAGGGGTGGCCAGGGAATGAAGAAAAAGACACACACAGACAAACATCTGAATCTGGGATCAGGTAGAGTTCTCTAAGACTACTGCTTTCACTGCAACCTGGAGTCTGAACATGTTTAGGAGATTCAAGGTCAGAGGGAGAGGTTAGCTAGTTTCTGTAGGAGGTCTCTTTATAGTCCAACTCTCTCAGACTGTAAACATCCAGGAGGAGGAGACTACAGTTGCTAGTCTTTACATACACTGATCAATTGCTCATAAGCACTTAGACTCCCAATTTCTCTTGAGCCTGGTTCGTATGGGTAATAACTTTGCTAATTTTCCATGGACCAGATCAATTAGTCTCGTAGTCCTTGGCAGGCTTTGCCTGTGTCAAAAGATAACACTCACTTAGAGCATCTATTCCCTACAATAGCATATGGTATAATAGGCAGTCCAGCTGTGCTGTGGGAGCAGCACACCTTTAATCTCAGCACTCAAGAGGCAGAGGCAGGCAGCTCTCTGAGTTTGGGAACAGCCTGATCTACAGAGTTGAGTTCCAGGACAGCCAGGGATACACAGAGAAAACCTGTCTCGAAAAGACAAACTAAAAACCAAAACAACAAAAAAGGCAGTCCTTTGAGCAAATCAGCCATCACCTACATCAAATAAGCTGCACCTACGTCCAAGAGTCCATCAGAATACAGCTCATGGACTGTTGACACCCTTTCATAGAAAAAGAGAGATGGGAGGGATCATTAGAGCTACACCTTATTCCAGCTGCTCTTTCCACCATTCCTATGCAGTTTTGCCCTAGGTTGCACTTGGCCTCAGAGGGACTCTTTTCTCCATGGAGTTGTGGATTTTGAAGCATTTTGCAAGTACAAGGCCATGGACTCCTTGGCTTTGTTCTGTGTCAGTGAAAAGAGGCATTGTATCTCTAAGCAGCAGTACTGAGACTGAGTTTCTTTCCCATCTTAAGGTGGACATAGAAGCATGCAGAGCAGAGGAATGCTGTGACATTTAATGAGATGTATCCACAAGTGCCCAGATGCGTGGGAAGCAGTCAGTAAATCACTGCCCCTCTTCTCTGAGGTTTAGTATTAGGGGGTGACTTTGGTTCCCCCTTATTTTAGGTTGTCGATACACAACACCCACAATGGATATCATCTGTTTTCAGGACTTTGTCCTGTGCCTGAAAAAGTGATAAGGAAAATATCCCATATTAGGGATCATTAAAGAGGCCAGTCAGGCTTCAGTTTCAGATTTCTCAAGCTCTAGAATTTGATTCTACCTTTTATGCTGCTGATCAAATCACAAGAGTCCAATTTACTAATTGATCCTAAGAAAGCTATTGGCATCCCTATAGGAAAATCAGCTTGGGGACAGAATTAGCACTAGGAGTTTTCTTAGGGAAGATAGAGTAAGTGTAGAGGGAATACAAACATCTCTGCAATCATTCCCACACCCAGTCTAATTTGCTATAGACTCTCCTCTCCTCCTCCTCTTTAAGAAAAAGATTTATTTATTGTTAGTATATGTGGATGAGTGTTTTGTCTGCATGTATGTCTGGGCACCACATGTGTTCGTGGTGCCAGCAGAAGCCAGAAGAGGTTGTTACAGTTACTAGCCACCATGTGGGTGCTGTCAACTGAATCAAGGCCTTCTACAAGAACAGTTAATGCTCTTAACCATTGAGCAGTCTCTCCAGCTCCAAAGGTTAAAAAAAATTTATTTATGTATGTGTGTATGTGGGAGCATGCCATGTATGTGAGGATAGGCATGGATGTCCTGGAGGTGGAATTACAGGCAATTGTGAGCTACCAGACTTAAGCACTAGATTCTGAACTTGAGTTCTCTGAAAGAACAGGAAGTGCTCTTAACCTCTGAGTCATCTCTCAAGCCCTTTCTTTCTTCTCTTCCTTGTCCCCTCATCCCCAAGCCTTGCATTTATTTATTTATTTATTTATTTATTTATTTATGTATTTATTTTTAGGCAGAGTTTCACTATGTAGCCAAGTAGCCTTGAAGTACAGATATTCCTGTCTCTGCTTCCCAAATATGGAAGCATGCTTGGTTTGTTGTTTTTTTGAGGCGGTTGATGTTAGCTAGGAATGGGCAAGAACTTGTGACAAATGTTTCTTTATAACTAATTTGGTCAAAGTGATTTTTAAATTTATCTATCTATCTATCTATCTATCTATCTATCTATCTATCTATCTATCTATCTATCTCTCTCTCTCTCTCTTATCTATTTTTACCTCTCTGAGACTCAGTGCCCATCTGTTTTGATAATTAACTCTCAGCGGTACAGAGTTAGCTTGGCCAAGGAGTTTATCCACACTGCCCCCTAGAGGAATGTGTTTTAAGACAACAGACTTTGGCCCCCAGTACATATGTAGCAGAGGACTGCCTTGTCTATCTTCAGTGGGAAAAGATGCACCTAATCCTGTAGAGACCTGATGCCCTAGGGAAGAAAGAAGCCTGAAGGGGGAATCACCTTCTCAGAGGCAAAGGGGAGGGAGTATGGGAGGAAGAACTCTGCAGGCGACATTTTGGATGTAAATAAATAAAATAAGGATTATTATTAATAGACCAAATCTTTCTGAACTACTCAAACACTGGAGACAGGGAAAGTTCCAGATCATCTCTGAAACTGACTCCATCATAGTAGCTGATCACTGATAAAGTGCTCGTGGCTCCAGGAAGGAGCTAGACATCAAATAAACTGACCCAAATCTGCAGAGTTTGTGCGAGTTGCAGTTATTTCAGAGAATTAGGGAGAGGACCTGATTGAAAGCTTACTCATATGCCATGTAAGCATGAAAGGGGTTATTCAGAACTTGGTGTGTGTGTGTGTGTGTGTGTGTGTGTGTGTGTAATTATGTTGCTTCTTAGTTTTTGTTTTTTGAGACAGAGTTCCATGCAGCCCAGGATGAGATCAAGTTTACTATATAGCCAAGGGAGGCTGCATCCTCTCAAGTGTTAGGATTACAGGCATGGGTGATCATGTCCCGATAATGTAGTACTGGGGCTTGAACCCAGGGCTTCACATCCATGAGGTTAGTATTAGTACTCTACTAACTGAACTACGATTCCAGCTTGGTGTGTTTTCAAGCATGGCTAAATGTATGCTATGCTTGTGTTAGCTGTAGGTGAGGTCATGGGTACTTCTGAACACAGGGTTGTAAGAATGTGATCAGATAATAGATTCATAGGAAGTGTTAATATGTTGCCTGCTACATTGTAATTGCTCAAGATGTTGCAACTGTTAGTGTTGATGATACGATGTCCTCTGTTTTCCTTTCTTATATCCTGTGACAAAGTATGCATAAATAAATACTATTTATTCTCTAATAATAGAGTCATAAAAATGAGCTAGTACCAGACTGTTTAAACTCTGCATGTTTTGCTACACAATCTTTGTGCTTTGCTCAACATTTTGTGAAAGTTTCTCCATTTCTTCCTATTGAAGGCAACTCAGTGGAATTCTGATCCATCTTCCTGAAGACCATTACACCCTAAAAGAGAGCTTATTTCTCACTTGTTTTGAGTGGCGATGAAGTGTTTAGTGTTTCTTGATAGGACTGCCTTCAAACAAAGTTTAACAAATAATAAACAGTCACTTTTTTATAACTAAGTATCACTTGACAGCATAAAGTGACATTTGAGTTGTATGTTCAAATATTGCACTTGAAATGAAGCTATTTAACATGACTCGTCCTCCCCCCACTCTCCTAGCATTCCCATCACTGCCATCTTTATTATTTGGCTCTTTAGACAAAAGGAGTCTTGCTAAGCAGCCCTGGCTGGCCTGGAACTTGCTATATAAAACAGGCTGGCTTTGAACTTGAGGCAGCTCGTCTACTTCTGATTCCTGAGTACTTGTATTTCTTTTTTTTTCTTTTTTTTTTTTTGTTTTTGTTTTTTTCGAGACAGGGTTTCTCTGTGTAGTCCTGGCTGTCCTGGAACTCATTCTGTAGACCAGGCTGGCCTCGAACTCAGAAATCTGCCTGCCTCTGCCTCCCAAGTGCTAGGATTAAAGGCGTGTGCCACCACTGCCTGGCTGAGTACTTGTATTTCAAACATTATCCACACATTGTATTCCTCCTTTCTTCTGTCCACTGAGGATTGAATTTAGGGTCTTAACATTTGCTAAACAGGCATTCTACTACCAAGCTACACCTTTGTTCCTAACGCTTTAACACTAGTTCCTTTAAATTGAAGCAGAGTCTCTTTAAGTCACCAGGTTGTTGTCCTTAAACTCCTCATTAGCCTACTCAAGCTTTGAACCTTCAGTAAAACCACTTCAGATCCCCAGACAACTGAGATTGCAAGCCTGTGCCACCAGGCTCAGCTCCTTATTTATGCTGACGTACGGTTCTCATATCGCTTGTCTGGCTTCCAACTTGCTGCATAGCTCAGGAATGGCCTTGAACTCCGGATTCTCCTCCTTTTACCTCCTGTGCTACTAAACCCTGTTTGTATGATGTTAGAGATTTACATGAGGGCTTTGTGCATTTTAAGCACTTTGCCAATTGAGCTACATCCCCAGCCCTGTCTCCGATCATTAAAATGGGAAAAAGTACTATACATGTATGAAAATGTCACAATGAAGCCTATTAAATATACTAAGTATGCTAATGTATAAAAACATGCTAACTAAAATATTAATTTTAAAATTCTAAAAAGTAAAAAAAAAAAAAAAAGGCCAGGCGGTGGTGGCGCACGCCTTTAATCCCAGCAGCACTTGGGAGGCAGAGGCAGGCAGATTTCTGAGTTCGAGAGTTCGAGGCTACCCTGGTCTACAGAGTGAGTTCCAGGATAGCCAGGGCTACTCAGAGAAACCCTGTCTCGAAAAACCAAAAAAAAAAAAAAAAACCAAAAAAAAAAAAACTCTAAAAGGTAGGCATTGTGATTCATATCTGTAATCTCATCACTTGGGAAGTTGAAGTAGAAGGACCAGGAGTTCAAGGTCATTCCTCAACTATATTAATTCCAGGCCAGCATGGGTTACAGGAGCCCTATTTCATAAACATACACACACACACACACACACACACACACACACACACACACACGAATGGCTCCATACTGAGCCATCTGACCTCAAGTTTTCCAGTCCTGAAGGCTAGGATACTGGTATGAACCACTACACTGTATTAATTCTCTTCCTTTCCTTTCCCCTCCCTCCTTCCTTCTGTCTGGTTTTTGGAGACAGAGTCTTGTGCAGTCCTGATTGGCCTCAAATTGCCCATGTAGCTGAGGAAAGCCTTGAATGTCCCATCCTTTTGCTGTGGTTGCAGGCTTGTGCCAAAAGTCCCACTTTATACAGTGCTGGATGAAGATTAAAACCAGGGCTTCGTTCATGCTTTGCAAGTAAACTACCCATTCTTACCTATCCCACTTTCTTTTTTCTGTTTTCTTTACTCCCCCCTTAAAAACAAAACAGTCTTATATGGCCTCATACAGTCTTGAACTTGCTTTTTGGCAAAAGATCACCTTGAGTTCTGATCCCCCTTGCTCCACTTCTGAATACTGAGCCTGCAAACATTTCCCAGCATACCTGCTGGCCTCCTCCTTTCCTTCCTTCTTCCCTCCCTCCCTCCCTCCCTCCCTCCCTCCCTCCATCCCTCTCTCCCTCCCTTCCTTCTTCTCTTTCTTCCTTTCTATTTTTCACACTAGTGTTTGTGTGTGTGTACATGTATGTATATGGACACATGCATTACACACCATGGCAGATGTGTGTGTGTGGGGTGGGGGTCAGAAGAAATTGGCGGAACTGCTTCTTCCTTTCTGCCATGTGGGTTGTGGTAATCTTTGGGTCATCAGGCTTGGTGGCAAATCTTTACCAGCTGAGCTGTCTCACTGGCTTTTTTTTTCTCTATTTTTACTACATGACACATTCGTACCATGGGAGAGAGAGAAGAGGGCGAGGAGCCCAGTCAGTTTGGGTAGTATTACTTACAGGAGCATAGGTAAGGGATTGTTCACATGACTATGGGCAGCTTACAAGTTGTTACATCACTGACAAAAAGTGTACTTTCCTCCCTCAGCAACCATTAACTACATATATATCCCCAGAGACCAGCGGGGCCTCATAAGCACTGCTGTGCTCCGTGACTGACTGTTGATGAGTTCATTTATTGCAGCTCATCACAGAGCCACAGAGCCAAACCTTTTTTTTTTCTTTTTTGAGACAGGGCTTCTCTATGTAACCCTGGCCATTCTGCAACCCACTTTGTAGACCAGACTGGCCTTGAACTCAGAGATTTGCCTGCCTCTTTTGCCTCCTAAAAGGCTAACGGTGTGCGCCTGGGTCATATTTTTTTTAAATAAAATTTTTATTAGATTTATTCACTGTATTTTATGTCTGAGTGTTTGGCCTGTATATAAATGTGCACCACTTTGTGTTTAGTGCCTGTGGAGGTCAGAAGAAGGCACCAGATCTCCTGGAACTGGAGTTATGGGTGATTGTGAACCACCACGATGCTGGAAATGGAACCCAGTTTCTCTGTAAGAGCAATGAATACTCTAAATAAATAAATAAATAAATAAATAACCACTGAGTCATCTCTCCACCCCCACCATGTATATCTTTAATATTACACAGAAAAAGAAAGCAGCCCCTAACATCTAAAGCTGTCTTGGTATTTACTCCTAGTTAGTAGCACAGCTAGGTACTAGCCTGGCAAGCACAACTTAGTCATGATATTCAAGTGTTAAATATAAACAAAATTTATAAAACACAAATGTCAGGTAAACCCATTCTGTGATGATGATGAGACCACCTCATAATCACATACAAAGAAAAAACAACAGTATGACCTACCTAGACGGTTGGAGTGGCATACATCTATAATTCCAGCCCTTAGGAGGACAAGGCAAAAGGATCACCAAGAGTTCAAGGCCAGCCTGAACTACATAGTGAGTTCCAGGCCAATCTAAGCTGCATGACAAGATGCTGTTTCAAAAGATAAAATAAAAATAAAAATTTAGGCAGTAGAAACATTGTGTGATGAACTTGCTGTCTTGGTATGTGGGTATCTTTTCCTGTTGAACTTCAAATCCGAGGGACCTTGACTGTAAGTTGACTCTGGTGATATCCAATAGCAGGAAGGTTTTGTCCTACATTTGATGTACTTCTATCTAAATTAAAACATATTAACATTTTGAAATGCAGAAGTGAAAACAAGATACTAGCGGTTACATCAAATTTACCATTTAAAAAGATGTCTTTGTTCTCCTTTTTTCTTACTGAGGCAGTCTCACCACGTGGCTCAGACGGACCTTGAGCTAGCAGCAGCCCTCACATCTGAACCTCTCTCTTAGTCACTGTTTTATTGCTGTGAGGAGAAACCATGACCACAAATCTTAAAAAGGGAAGCATTTAATTGGTGCTGCCTCACAGTTTCAGAGGCTCAGTTCATTATCATCATGGTGGGAGCATGGCAGCAGGTATTGGCATGGCAGCAGGTATTGCAGGCATGGTGCTGGAGGTGTGGAGAGGGAGTAGAGAGCCACATTCTCATCCAAAGGCAGAGAGGGAGACCACGCCTGGTTTGGGATTTTGAAACCTCAAAGCCTCCCTCCCAGTGACATACCTCTTTCAACAAGGCCACAACTCATAACCCTCTCAAACAGATCCATTCCCTGGTGATTAAGCAAACATATGAGGCTATAGAGGCTATTATAAAAACCACCACATTCCCCTCCCTGGATCCCATAGGCTTGTAGCCATGTCATATAATGCATAAATGCATTCAGTTCAACTTCAATACTCCTCAGTCTCAATGCTATTTAAAAGTGCAAAGCTTAAAGTCTCTTCTGAGACGCAAAGCAATCTATTAGCTGCAACCTCCTATAAAATCAAAATTTAAAAGTTCACATACTTCCAACATACAATTCCAGTATATATTGCCATTCCAAAAGGGAGGAGAGGGAGCATAGTGAGGAGAGACTGGACCAGCAAGACGGAAAACCAGATGGTCAAACTCCAAACTGCATCTCCATGTCTGATATCAAAAGAGGCAATAAATGCTCTTAACTACAGATCTCTGTGAGTTGGAGTCCAGCCTGGTCTACATAGGCCATCAAAGGCTATGTAATAAAACCAACCTGGCTCCCTGCGCCCAGGTGGTAGCTTACTGCTGTCTGTAACTCCAATTCCAGAGGTCTGATGCTCTTTTCTGGCATCTGTGGACATGCATGCAGTGTGCATACATACATGCAGGTAAAAGACTCATGCAGAGAAAGTAAATCCTTTTTTCATTTCATTCTTTTTAGATTATTTATTTATTTTACTTTATGTGTGTGAGGGTTTTGCTTGCACAAGAGTGCACAGTACCCACAGGGGCTAGAAGAGGGCATTGGATCCCCTTGAAGTAGAGTTATGGTTGGTTGCGAACTACCTGTGAGTTCTGGGAACCCGAGTCCTGAGTCTTCTGTAGGAGCAACTAATGCTCCTAACCACTGAGGCATTTTGACAGCCCTGTTAACAAAAACCTTAATATATGATTTATTTGTATTTTGTATGCATTGATGTTTTTCTTGCATGTATGCCTGTGTGAGGATGTCAGAAACCCTGGAACTTGAGTTATAGACAGATGTGAGGTTCCATGCGATTGCTGGGAATTGAACCTGAGTCCTCTGGAAGAGCAGCCAGAGCTCTTATCCACTGAGCCATTCCTCCAGACCCTGTAAAAAAAAAAATTAAGGTTTTAGTCTCTAGGCAGAGAGCCAGGGGTGGGGAGGAGGGTGTTGTAGGAGAGTGTCTTGTTAAGAAGAAGGGGTTCAGTCGCAGGGTTGAGGCTATGAGGTAGTAAGAGGAAAGTGATTGTTAGACATGTATACAATTTATGAAAGAATGAATTGTTCTTTAAAAGTTTCAGGCCTAGCTGAGTGTAGTGACTCGTGCCTACATGCTAGCATTCAGAGCCTGTGGTGGTGAATTGCCAACCTGGACCACATTGTGAGTTCCAGGCCAGCTTGAGTTACAGACGGAGAGCTTGTCTCCAAAAGAGCCATTGAGATAGCTCATCGGGCAAAGCACTTGCTAGTGAAGCTCAATAACCTGGGTTTGATCCCCAGAACTCACAATGTGAAGGTACTTACTATAGGGTATCCACCAGAGAAGATTTCTCAGACATAGGTTTACACCAACAGAAAGTCTTTAGCAGGCCAGCAACTACACTGGGTGTCTGGGCTCTCAGTATAGCACTGAGCCTTTCACAGAGTGAGCCTTTAAACACACAAGAAAGTATGTCCTGGGTCGACACACTTCAATTAACAAGAACAGTTAGGCAGAAACAGAACTACAGAAGCTAAATAGCAAGGTTAGTACATTTAGAGACTTTCCTGGAACTATGGACTTTGATGGATTAGGCCTTTGTTTTCATTTTGCTTGGTGGTGCTCTGTGCTGAGTTAAATGGCCTGAATGGTTTGTTCATCATGGAGTTAGTTTTGTTAAGGTCTGGAGCCCTGTTATAGAAAGGAGAGATCTAACTTCCAAAAACAGTTCTCTGTCCTCCACATGAGCATCATCACAAACAAATAGTAAATAAGTCAAATAGTTTTTTTAAAAAAAGACTTGAAGGTCTACCTTGGCTATAGATCAAGATTCAGTCTTTATGGTGGGGAGAAAGGTGTTTCTGTTATTGTTTTGTCTTGCTTTGAATTTTGGAAACAGAGTCTCATGTAGCCCAGGCTGCTGTCCAGCTTGCTGTATAGCCAAGGATGACCTTGAACTTCTGATCCTTCTATGGCTTCCTCCCCTGGGATGGGATAGCCAGTGTGCATCACTATAGCCAGTTTATGACGTGCTCTAGACTGAACCCCAAGCTATGTGCCTGCTGGGCAACAGGTCTACCAGCCGAGCTACGTCATCAGACCTGTCCTTTTTTTTTTTTTTTGAGACAAGATCTTGTGTTGACTGGACATCAAACTCACTTTTGTAATTGAGGCTATCATTAAACTCCTAATTCTTATACCTCAGCCTGTAAGTACAGTGCTTGGTGTTTTTTTTTAAAAGATTTATTTATTTACTTTATGTATATGAATACACTGTAGCTGTCACTCTAGCCCCTGTAGACTTGGCTTTAAAAAAAACAAACCAAATACAGCCAGGGTTCCTGTGTGTGTGTGTGTGTGTGTGTGTGTGTGTGTGTGTGTGTGTGTGTGT
>NW_021604579.1:529645-531037 GCF_004785775.1 Grammomys surdaster | reverse complement strand
TGTGTGTGTGTGTGTGTGTGTGTGTGTGTGTGTGTGTGTGTGTGTGTAGGCATGGCACCCATGGAAGACAGAAAAGGCCATTCGACACCCAGAACTGGAGTTACAGGGAATTGGGAGCCCTCTGTCATGAGTGCTGAGGTGGTTTGAATAAAAGTGGCCTCCATAAGCCTGTGGCATGACACTATTAGGAGGTGTGGCCTTGTTGGAGGAAATGTTTCAGTGAGTGTGGGCTGGGAGGTCTCAGATGCTCAAGTCAGACAAAAACAAAACAAGCAAACAGAATTGAATGAGCTTGTTGATCGTTGTCAAGGTGAACAGTTGAGGCTCTCATGTAAACTTTTAGACTTACATTAATGCTTTAGATCCCTGCACTAATTTTAAAAAAATCACACACGTATGGAAATGGAAAAAGCTGCCAATACCTGATTTCTGTCTCATGTTTTTCTACTCCCAGTTATATACTTAGGTCCTAAGGGGTGGCAGGGAAAAAATCTGACATTCAAAACTGCCAGTAACAAAAGGAAAACAGGTTTTTTGTTTTGTGCTTTTTTTTTTTGAGAATGAATAAAGGATTCTTAAGCGTGTTCTCCATGGTGTCATGGTATCTGGATGTCTTTTGGCATAGTTGTTACATATTAAGCATGGATGGCGCACAGACTGGTATCAAAAAAAAAAAAAGAAAGCCAACCAGATGGGCCTCACTTGCCTCCAGCAAAGTGCTAACAGCTGCACTCTGGGAACACAGATCTATTTTGAAGTCCTGAGCAATTTCTCTCAGCGAGTGCCAGAAGGGAGTTTGCCAAACACAAGTGACCTGACCGTGTCCAATTTCTGAGTGCCAGGGGCACCAGGCCTGTAAGATGAGGTTTCTTTACCCCTCCAGGAGAGGGTGCACTCTGAAGAGCTTTCAGCAGACAACCATTCCCTGGCCCTGGTGCTTCTGGTATGTTTTCAGGCCTGGTTCTGTGTTCCAGCCGCAGTATAGTGTTGCAGTCCAAGTACGGAGGTGTCCTTACTGACTCCTCTTCTCTTTCAGCTAGTCCTTGACAAACTGGAGGCAGCCCCACTAACAACTTGAAAACATTTTAACCCTTCATTACCCAGCTAATTAAGTCCCCTCTCTTCAGCCCTTAAAACACAAAGTAATATGGCCAGTGTTTATCAGATATCTTAAATTCATGGAATTTTTATACCTGTGTTCATTCTTTTCTTCCTTCTATCAGAGTCTTACTATATAGTTCAGGTTGTCCCCCTAAATCATAACACCCCAACCCCTCAGTCTTCCAAGTGTCGGGATTAGAGACATGTACCATCACGCCTTGCCAAAATTTTCCTCTTTCTTTTTGGCTACACTCCATAGGGGGAAATGGGTTCCTCCCCTCCCCTCCCCTC
>NW_021604579.1:527734-529245 GCF_004785775.1 Grammomys surdaster | reverse complement strand
CCCTCTCTCTCTCTCTCTCTCTCTCTCTCTCTCTCTCTCTCTTTCTTCCTTTCTTTCTTTGGCATAAACAGCTTTGTTAATAACTAACTTTTAAAACATCAAAAGAAGAGCTAAAGAGATAGCTCAGTGGGTAAAGCAACATGCTACCAAAACAAGCAACCTGAGTTCAATCCCCAGGTCCTGCATGGTAGAAAGAGAGAGCCAGCTCTGGTGCATGTATACACACACACACACACACACACACACACACACACACACTCAACAATAATGTAAATAAATCTAAAAATTTTTAACAACAATAATAAAAACATTGAAAGAGAATTGGTGTAGCAGCCTGTAGTCTCTAGCAATTCTGAGACAAAAAGATTGTCATGAATTTGAGGCAAGTCTGGGCTACATAGGGCATTCCAGGCCAGCCTGAATTATGCAGTAGACCCTGTCTCAAAAAACCCAGACTAAATCAACAATAAATAAACTCTTTGAGAGAAAAGTGAATCGGATTAAAGCTCAGCTGTAGAGGGCCTGGCATTTTAGGTCTCTCAGGTCAATCACCATCAGTAGAAACAAGACAAACACCCTTAGCACTAAACATATATATTTAATTTAC
The DNA here is from genome assembly GCF_004785775.1 of Grammomys surdaster. Lineage (NCBI taxonomy): Eukaryota > Metazoa > Chordata > Mammalia > Rodentia > Muridae > Grammomys > Grammomys surdaster. The sequence continues at coordinate 528,638 of NW_021604579.1, read as the reverse complement.
ATAGATTATAATTTATAACTTAGAATTACCTCAAATAACTACATAGTCAGGGTGCTAGGACAGTCCTTGTTAATTTCAGCTTTGGGAATTAACTTCTAGACAATACTCAGAATACTGGCTATAAATGTTTTCATCTTGATCATGGAAAAAAATAATGGTTTGGGAGAGAGTTGGAAAGAAAGCTGGAGGAAAAGGTAAAGTAAGTGGTATGAGCTGAGCAACAGGGTTTCTCTGTGTATCCTGGCTGTCCTCGAACTCACTCAGAGGTCTGCCTGCCTCTGCCTCCGGAGTGTGTGTCCTGGTTGTCCTAGAACTGACTCAGAGGTCTGCCTGCCTCTGCCTCTGGAGTGCTAGGATTAAAGGTGTGTGGGGTTTTTTGTTTTGTTTTGTTTTGTTTCGTTTTGTTTTGTTCATTTCTAAACCGGAGTCTTATATCTGGAACTTGCCATATAGCTGAGACTGACCTTGAACTCCTGATCCTCCTGTTTTTTTTTTTTTTTCCCCCTTCCCAAATGCTAGATTACAGATTTGCTGAGACTTTGGTCAACTTTCTCCCTTCACACCACCACAAGATACCAAAGTAATTGATTTCAAAAGAATAGTCTTTCTGAATCTGGAATTACAAGTGTGCCCCATCTGTGATCTCAGCACCTGAGAGGTAGAGGCAGAAAGATGCTGTAAGTCTGAGGTCAGCTGTGCTTATATCAGACCCTGTCAAAAATAAAAATAAAACAAAGCAAAAGAAAGAGAGAGCATGTGGGGGAGGGAGGAAATGAGAGGAGGGGGAGAGGAAGTAGAGGAAGAGGGAGGGAAGGAGGTAGGAAAGGAGAGAGGGAGAGGGAGGGAGGGAGAGAGGGGAGAGAGAGAGAGAGAGAGAGAGAGAGAGAGAGAGAGAGAGAGAGAG
>NW_021604579.1:452850-527724 GCF_004785775.1 Grammomys surdaster | reverse complement strand
GAGAGAGAGAGAGAGAGAGAGAGAGAGAGAGAGAGAGAGAGAGAGAGATCAGGCATATAAGCTGGCTCCAGAATCTAGGGTAGATGAATTATGAAGAGTCTGTAAACAGTCACAAATTAAACGACACCGAAACTGTCTTCTTTATCTGTTAAATAGAGTACTAAAAACTGTCTGAAAAGCTAAGAAGACACTCTTTGTCCCTGCAATTGTTGCTTGTGGACTACACAAAATGAAGAACAAGGGAAATGCGACATGTCCACTCCTCCATTCACCTGCACTAGGCTCTGTTATAGGAGTAAATATGCTTACTATGGGCAGTTCCGTGTACCAGGCATTCTGGGAGAAACATAAACATCAGAAGAGATTTTGTTTTGCTCTTGTTGGAAAGGCTTTCATTACATAGACATCTCATGTCAAGGTTACATGAGTGTCAAAAATAAATATGAATGGGTCCAGACAACAGTTCTTTTTTTTTTTAATATGGCTTCTCATCAGCTTGATTTGCTTGGTAATCTAGTTATTAGCAACTAGTTCACTAACTAGTTCACTCAGGAGTTAACACTAAAGAAATATGGCAGGTGTTGCAAGGCTCTCTAGGTCCTTGGCTTCTATTTTATTCTTATTTTTAATTAATTAAAGTAATTCATTAATTTATGGTTTTCAAGACAGGATTTCTCTGTGTGGTCCTGGCTGTCCTGGAACTTACTGTTTTTTTTTACCAGGCTGGCCTCGAATTTACAGAGACCCGTCTGCCTCTGTGTGCTGGGATTAAATGCATGCACAAACACAACTGGGTTTTAGCTTCTTTTTTAAATAAGAATTTAAAAAAGAAAAAAAGCTGTGTATAGTGGCACTTGCTTTAATCCCAGTACTGGATGAGGAGGGCAGTGGGGAGGATCTCTATGAGTTTGAGGCCATTGTGGTCTACATAGCAAAACCCCTGTCTAAACAAACAAATCTAATTAAAAAAATCTTTTTTATTTTTATTATTATCATGGTTCTGTGAGTGTATGGGTGTGTGTGTGTGAAGAGGACAACCTTTCATTACCAGCTCTTTCCTTCTACCTTGTTTTTGAGGCAGGGTTTCTCTTTTTTTCTGCCATGGTGCGTATTCTAAGGTAGTTGACAATCCATGGGTTTCTCCCATCACGCCACAGGAATGCTGGGTCTATAGATATGTGTCAATGTGTCAGGCATTTTCCGTGGCTTCCAGGGAATCTAGCTAGACTGTTAGGCTTGCCCAACCTTTTTGGTAGCCCTAGGTTCTTATCTGGTTGAGGGGATGAATTCAATTTGAGCAGAAATTTACGGAGCAAAGGTGCAGAAGCAAAACTAAGCAAAGCTAAACAAAGCACGAACTTCAAAGACAGCCTGGAGTGGATTGTTTCAAAGTGGGGAGCGGCACGGGACTGGACGGGACAGGACACAGTTTTGTGGGGTTTAAGAAGTCTACATGAATATTTATGAGGCAAGTGGCATATTTATGAGTAAAGTGACTCTTGTCTAAAATATAGTGGGCCAGATCTTCTTTTCTTTTAGGTTCTTCTTCCTGTGATCACCACACAAGATGAGGGGTGCAAATGATATTACAAGGGAGTGAGGCCTTTTAGGGCTGCAGACCCTTTGTTACCTTACCCGTGTGGGAGGATGCCCTCTTGAGTTAGTTTCTGCTCCAGTGGGAACTGCCGCTTCAAGGACGTTCAACCACAAAGGAGCCGCAGCACGTGCAGCTACCAAGATGCTACGGAGGTTTTACTCGGTTACCTAACATCTAGCACCTTGCCAGGGGGTGGGGATTGGGGGCGGTCCACTCCTAGTAAGAGGTGAGACTGCAGGTGCCAGTTAGAACCTGCCAAGACCGCTTTGTCTCTCCCACTTCCCCTCCCCGCCCAAGCCCTGTCCTTCCTCTTATCTAATGGGCTTTGCTGTCTCATCACCAGCTGCAAGCCCTTTTATTTCTCAGAGTTACTATCACTGTTTTAAACCTAACATCCATTTTAACTCGCATATTTTACTCTATCAAAACAAAAAATGTCTCTTGATAGCTTTAAAATATTCTTTTAAAAAATTAAATTATTTTATTTATTTACATTCCAAATGTTATCCCCCTTCCTGGTCCCCCCTCCCCCGTGCTTCTGAGAGGGTGCTCCCCCATCCACCTACCCACCCCCACCTCACCCCACCAACATCCCCCCCCCCCCGAGGTGTCAAGTTTCTTCATGATTAAGTGCATCCTCTCCCACTGAGGCCAGTCAAGGCGTCCTCTGCTACATGCGTGCCTGGGGCCACGGACCAGTCCATGTATGCTCTTTGGTGGCTTAATCTTTGGGAGGGGTCTAGGTTAGTTGACACTGTTGTTCTTCCTATGGGGTTGCTGTCCCCTTCAGCTTCTTCCGTCTTTCCTCTAACTTCCATAGGGGTCTCCAACCTCAGTCCAAAGGTTGGCTGTAAGTTGTCTCAGTTAGTTGCTGTTAGAGCATCTTATTAAAATCTTCTTTTAAAATTCCGATGGTGAAATCTGTTTTAAAGAAGAGAGCTGAGCAGTCCTGCAGCACACCCTGCTGGCTGCGGCTCTTATATGCTCTGGAAATTCTGCACACCCTGTTTGCCCCATTCATTTAACTATTTTTGCTAGTGGACTGATTTAAGAATTTTAGTTTTTAAGATTTGTTGGCTACTGAGAAACTTTTTCTTAAAAAACGTGCATTAAATATGATTAAATTGTAAAGCTCCCCATAACTGAAAATGTGTGTGTGTGTTTGTGTGTGTGTTTAAACATGGAAATCTTGCCTCAGAACTGCACAGAATTAAGAATCTATTTTAAAGTCAAACCAATGGACCAGTGAGCTGCTCAAGGACCCACAGGGGGAAAGAAAGAACAGACTCCCACAAACTGTCTTCTGATTTTTACACTGGTGCTGTGGCACACACACAAACATGTGTGTGGACACACACACACACACACATGAATGGTAAATGAAATGGTAAAAATTTAAAACATGAGACTAGGGACTAGAGAAGATGGCTCAGTGGTTAAGAACACTTGTTGTATCACCATGAGGTCTGGAGTTTGTTTGACAGCATCCACACACCAAACCAGACATTCCATGCATACTTACAAACTCAGCTCTGAAAACTTGGAGACGGGAGAGTTTATGAAGCCTGCTGGCTTCCAGTCTTAACTAAGGAAATACAAACCACAGGCTCAGGGATAGACTCAGCCTTAGAGGGATAGACAGAAAGTAATACCGGATATCTGATGCCCTTCTGAAGCTGGGATCACAGGCAGTTGTGAGCTGTCCAGCAAGAGTGCTGTCCAGCAAGAGACCCTGGTCCTCTGAACAATCAGTAAGCACTCTCAACCTTAGCGTCATCTTTTCAGCCCCATGAAAAAGTGTTACAATGTGGTCAGGACGTTTATTTTCTTTGTAAGAATCACACAACTTAAAGTATCAAAAATGAGAGCCATTGACCAGGGATGGTGGTGAATTCCTTAAATAGTATCACTCAGGAGACAGTGGCAGGTGAACTCTGTGAATTTGAAGGCAGCCTGGTCTACGTAGAGAATTTCATGCCAGCCAGGGTTACACAGTGAGACCCTGTCTCAACAGAACAAAGCAAAATAAAAAAAAGTATTTTATTATTTGCTTGTTTGTTTAGTTATTTTGGGGATAGGGTCTTATGTAGCCTAGGCTAGCCTCCAACTGGCTATATAGATAAGGATGGGCTTGAACTCTGGATCCTCCCGCCCCATCCCCTTTCTCCCAAGTGCTAGGAATACAGGTTCGTGCCACCATGCCCAGGTCAATTAATAGTTTACGAGCAAGCTCGTTTTATGAGATGTTCTGTACAAACTTTGATGTAGGACTTAATGCTTTAGTGCACTTGTAAAAGTCTCTTGTCTAACCTGCACTCACATACCACAATGATTACACAGTACACACATATACTGCTATTAAAATAATAAACAAGCATTTCCCCAGAGGGAGATGGGTGGCAGCTTTATCCCTGACTCACCAAGAAACTACCAGAATTCCTATGGGATCAAAGTAGAATTTTATAAGAATATAATAGATAAAGAGGAGAAAACCTATGGTGGCCAAGAGGGCCCTGGCACCACAAATCTCAAACTAATATCTTCTGGTTGGGCTTGGTGACACATTCTTCTAATCCCAGCACTCTGGGGCAGAGATAGGTGGATCTCTATGAGTTTGAGGCTAGCCTGCTCTACATTGTGAGTTCTGGATTAGACAGGGCTACATAGTGTCAAGTCCAAAGAGGCCCCCCAAAAATGTCAGTGCTGGTGACAATATCCTAAACAGAAGAATTTAGGCCAGGTAAACAGAAGGATTTTTATTGACTGACATTATGTAAACAGAGGCCTAAAGACAGTTTCTGTTTTCCAGAAACCTCTCTTAATTCCATCAACTACCTCAGGCTAGGGTTCTGAACAGGCCGTGTCAGCTCGAAGGCCCCTAGTTTGTTGACTGTCAAAGAAAATCAGTTTGCTTTTCTCCCTTTCCCCCCTACCCCACATACCCTAAAGAGAAAGAGAGAGCCGGGCAGTGGTGGTACACACCTTTAATCCCAGCACTTGGGAGGCAGAGGCAGGTGGATTTCTGAGTTCGAGGCCAGCCTGGTCTACAGAGTGAGTTCCAGGACAGCCAGGGCTACACAGAGAAACTCTGTCTTGAAAAACCAAAAAAAAAAAAGGGGGGGAGGGAGAGAGAAAGAGAAAGAGAGAGAGAGAGAGAGAGAGAGAGAGAGAGAGAGAGAGAGAGAGGAGAGAAAGGAGAGAGAGGAGAGAGAGGAGAGAGATAGTCCAAAACCAACCAACCAATCAACCCAAACCAACCCAACCCAACCCAAACCAAACCAAAAAGCCATTATCTTTTGAGGGTCATGAACATAAAAAGAGAATACATATTTAACATTGGGAGCAGTAAAAGCCATACAGAAGGGGCCAGGCCAGTTTGATGAGATTGAAAATAATGAGGTCAGTTTGGGAGAGATCTCTTGGCATGTGGTAGGAAAATAGGCATTTATTTTTAAACTACAAGGTCCACTACCCTAACAGCTTCACAGACAGTCCCCAAATCGCACAGGCACTGCTGATGGCTGTGAACTTCCCATATTGTTAAGTAAAATAGATGATAACAAGCTGTTGATTTTTTTTTCAGTATTTGACACCAGTAATTCGGTTAGTCATTTTCTCATATATATCGTGTTCCCTGCATGCAACTGAACTAGGATGGTGATTGCAAAGCAGGTGGGTTCCCTTCTGGTCTGCATACAAGCAGAGTTGAAATTTGTTTGTTATATTAACAAAGTAAGGATCTTCTTGCAAGCTGGGACATAAATGATTATGGCTATTTGTAGATAAAATTAAGTAATAAACACACACACACACACACACACACACACACACACACACACCACACTACACACACACACCACACATTGGGGGAGGGGGAGGGAGAGAGAGATCTTTTCAACAAAAGGTGTCAGTAGCAACCAAGTGTGGCAGTGCACACTTGTAACCCAATGTCCTGGTGGTTAGTGTTTGTTTTGTCAGCTTGACACAAGCTAAGTCATCTGGGAAGAAGACCCTCAATTTAGGAATTGCTGCCATCAGATTGACCTATAGGCAAGCATGTGGGGCATTTTTTTTGATTAACGACTGATGTCGAATGACCCAGTCCACTGTGGGTAGTGCCAACTCTACTAGTGACTAAAAATCACTGGAGTTAATGGTAGTAAGTGGCCGTGTGGGTGCTGGGAACTGAATTCAAGTCCTCTGGAAGAGCATGAAGTGTTCTTAACTACAGCACCCATGTTTGTATGTTCTGATAACTGCTTTTGTAGTAAAATAATCTTATTGGCTCTCTTTCCCTTTCTGTCTCTCTTAATTTTTGGTGATTGTTTATGCAACAGAAAATAATATGCTCTATCTTCACTTTCTTATTTGTTAGTGTTCTATTGCTGTGAAGAGACACCATGACCAAGGCAACATATAGAAGAAAGCATTTAATTGGGAGCATGCTTACAATCTCAGAGGGTTAGTTTGTTATCAAGGCATGGAGCAGGGAGCATGGTGGCAGATTTGGTGCTGTAGAAGTAGCTGAGAGTTTTATATCTTTTTTTAAAAAAATTTTTCCCCAATCTACTTTTATACCATTTTAATTACATGCAAGTATTAAGGTCAGTTCTAGGTTGAGGGACTAGCAATACTAGAGATGCAAATAGTCAGGGAACAAGCAAGACAATAAATATAAATAGTCAAAGAACAAGCAAGGCAATAAACAAAGTACCATGCTCACTCCCGTGATCACTGTTTCTAAGGGCTTATCAGGATGACCAAAATGTCTGAGCTTACTTCCCCATCCTAGCCCAAAGTCATTTTCATGTCTGAAGCCTACTTCCTTGTTCTAGCCTTTAGATTCCTGCCTGAAATTACTTCTTTGAGCTCCCAGAGTCTAAACAGCCTCCATGGGAACACACATGGCTCCAGCCAAATATGTTGGGGAGGATGGCCTTGTCAGGCATCGGTGCAAGAGGAGGCCCTTGGTCCCGTGAAGGCTGGATGCCCCAGTGTCGGGGAATTCAAGGTCGAGGAGGCAGGAGTGGGTGGGTGGGCAGGGGTATACTCTCATAGAAGCAGGAGGAGGGGGGATGGGATAAGAGTTTCTGGGGGAGTGTAATGGAGAAAGGGGATAACATCTGAAATGCAAATAAATATAATATCCAAATTTAAAAAAAATAGGAAAAAAAGATGCTGAAAAATCAAGCTTTTAATTTGTATACTGAGAACTTTATATCTTGATCCACAAGCAGCAGACAGAGACAGGGGAGAGAGTGAGACTAGAATGATGTGGGCTTTTGAAACTTCAAACACAACCCCCCGATGATGATGCACCCTTTCAAACAAAGCCACACTTTCTAGCCCTTCTCAGTTTCACTGACTGGATGCCAAACATTGCAACATATGACCTATAGGGGCCATCCTCATTCAAGCTGTCACATCATCTTACATGTTTTCTACCTTCTCTTCCTCACAATTCCCCGAGCCACAGGATGACAACGTTTGATACAGATGTTCCGTCTATGACCTAACCCTCACAGTTGCTCATCCTCAGTTGCACAAATGACTACCCTATGCAATAAAACGCTTCTCTGATCAAGGCTGAGAGCAGCACAGATCTCTGGATAAAACTGCAAGTATTTAGAAAGGAGTGTTTTTCTCTTTACCTTTTATTCATAGTCATAAACTTAACTCTGCAGTGCAGCTAGACGTGGAGAGAAATAGGAAAATGTGAATTCCGAAGAACTGCAGTCAGAGCTCAGAGATTACTGAATATTTTGAGCAGATAGAAGGTGTGGGGTGAGGCTCCTCTCCTGAGCTGCAGAAAGAATGTTCTGCTGCTTAAGATGTACAGGAGTCAGGTAAGTTAGATGTGTCATGGTTCTACATAGCTCGTGTTAGTGATCTTGCTGGAAGCATCAATTCTCTCCCAACTTTATGTGGGTTCTGAGGCTCAAATCCAGGCGGCTGGGCTTGTGTAGCAAGTACTTTCAGCCTCTGAGCCAACTTGCTGGTTCAAATTTTCTATTTCACTTAGAAGCAAGAATTTTTGCTAGCCAGGTGTGGTGTGGCACAAGCCTTTAATCCCAGCATTTGGGAGGTATAGGCAGAGGCCAGCCTGGTCTACATATGGAGTTCTAGGATAGTTAGGGGTCCATGGAGAGACCCTTCCCCAAACAAACAAACAAACAAACAAACAATGAATGAATCTGGGGACCAGAGAAGTGGGTTAGTGGGTAAAAGGCACTTGGCAAGCCAGCTGACCTGTTTGTGCCCTAGGACCTGCATGGTGAAAGGAGACAACTGACTTGCTTAAGTTGTCCTGTGATGCATGTCAAGACACACAAGCATACCCCAAGGTGTATACAATCAATCAATCAATCAATCAATCAATCAATGACCTAATTTGCTCTAAGTAATGATCTGTGTCCATTTACTGGAGAGGGAAAATTAGTAGAGTCGTTGTATCTAGGGTAAACATCAGAATGAAGTCGTTGTTTTCTAGAAGTACTTAGACCCTGAAGAAATCACTGTAGAAAACAGTGATTGTTTTCTGTGATTTATAGAGTTGTGTTCCTGAAGGAGCTTTATATCCTTTGTATGACTTTGGCCATAAGACAGCCCTGGCACACCTGGAATACCTTGTTTGATTGGATATTCCATTCAGTGCACAGTTAGGATTGAAGTTTCAGGGGTGTGACGGTTTCCTTCATGTAGCACATAGAATAGTCCGGGGGCTCTGCTATGAGGAACTTACTTAATACAATAAGCAACTTCTGTATAATGATCAATAAATATGCGTTGGCATTGGCAGTTTGAAGTCAATCCATCAGAGGCCGGACCTCCCTGCTGCCTGCAAGGTCATATTTCATCCTGGAGAGACCCTCTTTCTTTGATCACTCCACATGACTCTACTATGAACAACTTAACATGGATTTGGTTTACTCTACTAGTTTAGTATTTCTGGTCAAGCTCCATTGTTCTGTTGCTTTTCAGGATTGCATGGCTAGTACGTTACTTTGCTTCTCAGCAGGTAAAAGCATTCTCTTCAAAGAGAATCCTTATGCTTTGTTCTGAATGTTTCCCAAGTGAGACAGGAAGATTAGATAGAAGGGCTTCCAATTCTTCCTGATGCAGCCATAGGAGATGGTTGATAAGAGTGGGAGGGGTGCTTGCTTATTAGGTACCAGTAGACATAAGAGTAAGCAATAGTGTTGCTGTCTCTCTCTTCCTAATTGCTCATCCTATCGCTAACACAGTTTCTCTCCAGACAAAGGTGAGCAGAAGCTCTGTCGGGACCTCTTCTTGATCCACAGGACTGTTATTGGCATCTTCAGGTGTGTGTGTTCAGGAAAAAACAACCAACCAACTAACCAACCAACCAACCAACCAACCAACCAACCAACCAACCAACCAAGGAGTTACCTACAATTTCAGGTATTGTCATCAATCTTGGGAGGTCTCCCATCTTCCCTCAGGCAAAGACTAACATCTGGACTCCTTTCCTCATCTTTCAGGGGATGGCCACAACTAGAAGAACTTTTAGAAATCCTTTATGAGGGTTCATACCAAAACCTGGCATTTGGTTTTCATAAGGCCACTGTGAGCTTGATGGTCTCTGGGCTCACTGACAGAGATCAGGCAAAGTGAATGTCATTCCTTGGTTTATCTATGGCACTTCAAGTGTCATGGCAAGTATTTGCTATATTTTAATGAACATTTCTATCCTTGGCAAAGGTAATGATGTTTCTTCCCAGTCACCAAATGCCTTGTTCTTTTTGTTTTTGTTGTTTTTCCCCTTCCAGGCTGGTCTCAGACTCACTTTGTAAAGAATGACCTTATATCTCGGATGCTTTTGTCCTTGCAGGTGTGTGACATCATCCTAATTTGTGTATGCCATACTAAGAATTGAACCTAGGGCTTTGTGCATGCCTGGAAAGCACTGTAGTAGTTGAGCTGTACCTTTCTAAAATCCTAAATTTGTCCTTAGCCTACCTTGGAGTAGGAGGACTATGCTGAAGGAAGCAGCTCTATTACTGAGAAGACTCTCAACTAATGAAGCAAAGGGTGAGACCAGGACAACAAAGACCTCTACACAGAGTGTGCAGTTGTATTAGGACCAAGTGAACACTGCAAGTGAATTGGACATTAAGGAATCATTTATTCAACAAGAGTTTCAACTACTGTGGTTGAGCAGACAAAGGTTTGAAACATGAGCAGTAAAGAGTACATGTTCCAGCAAACTTCCTTTGTAGTCATAAGCAGGAAATGTAACAGAAAGCACGTTTGTCAATTGCACAGGTGTATTTATTGTCCATGTTTGCTGGACCTGCCAACTGCTATGATCTATGTGTAGCTCTTGAGATTGGTACAGTATCTGCAGAGTGTATAATTTAAACACAAAGCTTCCCGACTTCATTTCGACTGGTCTGTAGCAGTGCAAAGCACTTGAAATAAGACTTCCTTCTACACAGGTTTCTAAGTTTCAGTCCTGGCATCTGATTTTTATCAGTTTTGGGTAGACTTTATGTTTCTTATTTTAATCTCAAAAATAGCATTGTAAGGGTTGGACAATTTATCCTGAAGCTTTGTATCTGGCTGCATCTGTATAAGCCGCTACAGATAAAACTAAAGACGCACAACCTGTATCTTGAAAACCTGTGTCTCGAAAAACTAAGACAAACAACCAAACCACCACCACCATCACCACCAACAGCAACCAAAACAAGCCCCCCCCAACAAAGTAAAAATTTAAGGATAAATTTTAAAATTATTTTTTACTTGCATGTGTGTCTGTGTGTCTGCATGTGTGTATGCCACATGTGTGTAGGTGCCTGCAGAAGCCAAAGGATGGTGTCAGAGCCCCTGGAGCTGAAATTATAGGTAGTTGTGAGCTTCCTGGTTTGAGAACTTGGAAGCAAACTCAGGTTCTAGAAGAGCAGCATGTGCTCTTAAATTTAAATATATTTAAAGAAGAACAAGTAAGATAGTTCAGTGGGTCAAGATGTTTCCCACTAAGCCCGATAATCTGAGTCAGTCCCTGTGGTCCACGAGGTAGGAGAGTGCTGACTTCCATATGTGGGCCTCTGACCTTGGAGTATGTAGCAATACTCTATGACAAATGTGCTACACAATACATTTTAAAAATAGAAATGAGATGTGTACAAGGCAGAGATGTTAATTAGCCTTCTCCATTTGTTCCGACAGACCAAAGTGAATAATCAAGAGCTTTCAGCAAAAGTTTCTTTCAAGTCTCTAAGAAGTTTCCTAGGCAACCATTACCATCATAACCCACATGATAAAGGCACTTGCTATCTACAAAGCTAACGGGAGAATAACAATGTGTTACCTAACTGTGTGGCTGCCAAAATTAGTAATTTTTAAGTTAGCTAAGAGGCAGAGGTAGAGGCAGAGGCAGGGGCAGGGGCAGGGGCAGGGGCAGAGGGGCAGAGGGGGGCAGAGGGGGGCAGAGGGGGGGCAGAGAGGGGGCAGAGAGAGGGGGGCAGAGAGAGGGGGGCAGAGAGAGGGGGGCAGAGAGAGAGAGGGGGGCAGAGAGAGAGAGGGGGCAGAGAGAGAGAGGGGGCAGAGAGAGAGGGAGGGGGCAGAGAGAGGGGGGCAGAGAGAGAGAGGCGGCAGAGAGGGGGGGCAGAGAGAGAGAGGGGGGCAGAGAGAGAGAGGGGAGCAGAGAGAGGGGGGCAGAGAGAGGGGGGCAGAGAGGGGCAGAGAGGGGCAGAGAGAGGCAGAGAGAGGCAGAGAGAGGCAGAGAGGCGCAGAGAGGCAGAGGCAGAGAGGCAGAGGCATAGGCAGAGGCAGAGGCAGAGAGGCAGAAGGATCTCTGAGAAGACTGGTCTATAGAGTGAGTGCCAGTATAGCCAGGGCTACACAGAGAAACCCTATCTCACTGCTCCCCAAAGGATACAATAATGGAATGATCTTGTTAAAATTCCTTCCCTGGAGAAGACATAAACAATATCTACCCCCTCTTTCTATGGTGCCAATGACAAACTGAGATAAGTGAATGAAACTAACTAACTAACTAACTAACTAACTAACTAGGAAAGGTCAGGACTGCTCCTAGGTATGGTAGAGGAGAAGCTTTGTTGTGGATAAAAGGGAGAACATAGTCAGAGGCTGGGACGACTGGGAGAGTCTGGAGTGGACTCGATCCTGAGCCAAGTGAGGAGAGGGCAGAGAGGAGAGGGCAGAGGAGAGAGGGCAGAGGAGAGAGGGCGACCAGGTGCAACAGCCTGGAGGCCCCAAAGACTGGAATAAACAAAATGAATGAATTATGCGGGGAAGAACAGCCCAACCTCCTGGGCTGAAGAGTTCAGGGGTGGAAAAGGAGGGTGGAGAGGGAGGGGAGGGGATTTGCCAGCTAGGAAGACCCTGTAGGAGGTATGGACTGAGAAGTGCAGGGAGAACCAGGCAGCCAGACTCTGCTTTGATGTGTTAAGTAGGTACCTCAGTCATTTGTCCCGGATTTGAAGCCTAACGTCCAGCCTGGGGAACCAATGATCTTGTTTAAAGGCTTATGTATAGAGCCTGGGAGACATTAAACAGCCACACTGAATGTTTGTATTCAACGTGGATGACGACTCCCCCAGGGCTGTGTAGATGGAGCACCCTCCTCAATTCTTCCCTGCCTAAACGCTACAGACCCTCCCTAATACCTCAAGACCACGTGTGCAATTCATATCTGCATACAACTGATTGGGAGGGGTGACTGGATACTCACTTGAGGGTTGCCTGACTCTCCCCACCCCTTTCTTTTCTGAGGAAATGTCAGCTGTTAAGTCCAGATGGGATGATCTTTTGGGTGCAGTTCCTCCAAATCTCCAGAAGATGGCAGCAGTACACTGAAGTAAAAGACTTAAGTGCTCATTAATCCAGTGTAGGATAGGTTTAATTACGCTATGCCTGCTAGCTAGCTAGCCATACTAAGGAATGTAAAAGAACCTCTAAAAACAGGAAAACATCTGTGAGATGCTATGGAAGACTTTAATGGCTGTTGGGTATATAAAGCAGCAGGACCTTTGTATTCTGCACTCAGGCTTCCTTCAATGATTATCAGATACTTAGAGCCAGGACTGAGCCCAGACTCTACGTGCCTGGACTCTTCACATGGCTATGGGTAGTAACACTTCATTGGCGAAACCACAGACGAATGACTCTGAGAATCAGGCTCCATCTGAACCTTGGGGATGTTCCCTAAAGGAAAGTTTTGATTGTGTCTTTGTATTTGCAAAATGCCAAAAAGCCATCTCTATGTGGATACAATCTGGAATGTAGTGTATAAAAGGTAGTTGCTTGCCAGAAGGAAATGTAAAGACTTTCTGTTCCTGTGATGTTTCTTCTGTACTGGGGAATGGACTCCAGGCCTTGCGTATGCTAAGCAAGGACTCTGCCACTTGGCTATACTGATAGCTCCTCCCCCATTTTATATTTGAGACAAAGTCTTATTGCATAGCTCTGGCTGTCCCGGAACTCAATGTGTAGACCAGGCTGGCATCAAATTCAGAGCTCTATCTGCATCTACCTCCCCTCGAGTAATAGGATTAAAGGCAAGCATCACTACACCCAGCTTCCTAGCTCCCTTTTCAAGTACTTTAAATATGGGGATAAGATCGAAGAAGAAGAATCTGAGACCCTCCTACTTCAGGGTCCTGAGTAGGGGATTACACGTGTTTACCACCACTGTGCCTTAGCATCAGACTTCTGAAATGTTTTCAAGAAAAGAGACCTCAAGACAAGTATAGTGGCTTGTGTCAGCAAGCCCAGCATTCAGGTGAGTGAAGCTGGAAGATTACCATGAGTTCAAGGTCAGCAAGGGCTACATAATAAGACTCTCTCTCAAAAATCAAGTTACAAAAAATGCCTCCTTACACATTTTTTGTTTGTTTTTTTGAGACAGGATTTCTCTATATAGCCCTGGCTGTCTTGACACTCACTTTGTAGACCAGGCTGGGCTTGAAATACCAAAGATCTTCCTGCCTCTGCCTCTGTGCTAGGATTAGAGGCATGAGCCACTACCATCGCTGCCACTGGCTATCCTGCATCTTAAAGTCACTAAGAGGAAGATGAAAATCAGTCAGTGGATGACTTAGTACTGATCTCACCCAACACACACTTAGATCTTGCCGATAACTCATCCTCCAGAAAGTAGTTTGGATGTTTAATTGTTTTAAATTCTAAGAATGTAGTTCAAAGCAATAAAAATAGACAAGCACTACTCTACCACTGACGTACTCTCCCAGTCCCTGTCTATGTATGACAATTTCTGTCTCTAAAGCTGCACTGACAAGACATTTTTTTGCAATGGTGGAAATGTTTTTTCTCATTGCTATTTTATTATTATTATCATCATTTTACTTATGTACTTTGCATTCTGCTCACTGCCCCCTCCCTGTCACCCCCTCCCACAACTACTCTCCCCATACTCCTTCCCCTTCTCCTGTGAACTGGTGGGGGCCCCTGGGTACTGAGTATCCCCCTACTCTGGCATATCAAGTCTCTATGAGGCTAGGCACATCCTCTTATACTGAGGCCAGACAAGGCAGCCCAGCTAGAAGAACATATCCCACAGACAGGCAACAGCTTTTGGGGTAGTGCCCTCTTCTACCTCCCACCCTCAGCCCCCCACTCACATGAAGACCAAGCTGCACATCTGTTACATATTCGAGGGAAGGTTTGAGTTCAGCCCGTGTGTGTTCTTTGGTTGGTGGTTCAGTCTCTGAGAGCCCCAAGGGTCCAGGTTAGTTGACTTTGTTGGTTTTCCATGTCCTTTTGATCATAGCCATTCTGACTGGTGTAAATAGAATCTCAGAGTTCTTTTGAGTTGCATTTCCTTGCTGACTAAAGATTTGGAACATTTTCTTTAAGTGTTTCTCAGCCATTCGAGATTCTTCTTGTTGAGAATTCTCTGTTTTGCTCTGTACCCCATTTTAAAACTGGGTTATTTGTGTTTAACTTCTTGAGTTCTTTATAAATTTTGGATATTAGCCCTCTGTTAGATGTAGGGTTGGTTAAGAGATGGAAATGTTTTTGCATCTCAGTTGTCCAACACAGTAACCATTACTTTTGAGTGACAGTGACTGCTTTCTCAGAACTTACATATTAGAACCATGCTGCCCAATACAACACCAGCACCACACAGATATATTTTAAAACTTTTTATTGTTTGACAAGTCACACATTTGTATGAGTTCTACTCTTTTCCACCATCATCCTCACATTTTCTCTCTTTCTCCTCCCTCTCCTGCTGGAACCTTTCTTCTCAATAAGACTCCCTCTTACTTTCATGTCTTTTTTCTGGGTGTAGCCCACTGAGCTTAGAGTTTCTTGCCTTTGCATGATGGGAGGTTATTTCCCGGAGCAGGCCAATTTATCAGTGGCTATACCACTGACAAAATTAACAATCCCTTTGCAAATACCCATTAATTGTTAGTTAAGGAGGTCCCGAGTAGCTATTCAAATGTAAATTAATTAACAATAAATAAAATTAAGCTGAGCATGGTAGTATGTGCCTGTAATTGTAGCATGCAGGAGGCAGAGCCAGAAAGATCAGGCTAGCCTTTTTTGAGGCTAGTCTTGGCTATATTTTGATCCTGTCTCAAACCAAGCCCACCAACCAACCAACAAACCAACCAACCAACTAAATAACCACAAAAAAACAAACGACAAAAAAATCTCAAATTCCAACCAACAAACAGACAGACAAACAAAAAAATACAGTCATGGTGCCTTTAATCCGAGCACTCAGTAAGCAGAGGCAAATAGATTTCTTTAGTTAGGAGTCAGGCTGGTTTATGTACTGAGTTCCAGGCCAGCCAGTGCTAGATATAGAAACCAAGTCTCAAGCAAACCAAACTAAACAACCCCCCCTAAAAATTCCCACACCTAAATAGATTCTTTTTGAAAAAGCATCTCACTCAGTCCAACTGGCCTCTAACTCCTGGCGTTTCTGCCGTCCGTGACCTGGGTATTACAGGTGCTATGCCACTGGGTCCAGCTCTCGTCTCTTCAGTTCACTGCCCATATATCAAATGCTTAGGAGTCACATGAATCTAATGGTTACTGAGTTGGACATCTGAGATGCAAAAACATTTCCATCAGTGCAAATGATGTCTAGTTTGTGCAGCTTTAGAGAGAACAGTCTGACAATGAAATTTTTAGAGATCGACAGGGGCTGGGAGTGTATGCCAGTGGTAGAGTGTTTGTATAGCATGCAACAAGCTCTGTGTTTGGTTCCTAGTACTGCACACTCCTGTAATCTGGCACTTGGGAGGTAGAGGAAGGAGATCAGTAGTTCATAGTCATCCTCATCTATAAAAAAAAAAGAAGAAAGAAGTGTAGACATTGCTCTAAAGAAAAAGATAGATGCCTTATAGACCATGGTCTTTGGGAAAGTGTGTCTAAAGAGCTCACATTTGAGCTGAGAAACCCACCAGCTGGTCCCCCAATGGCATCTCCAAATCTAAGTCAGTCAGTAGACATAGACACTATACAAGTATCTTCTGGCAAACAGCCCAGTGCAAGTGACTGTTTTTGTGACCTTTTCATGTAAGAGTTGATTGTTCAGCTGCTGTCATCACCAGGAACAGTGTGTGGAAATGTACATGGACAGTTTTATGACTGTGATGAACTATTCAGGACTGTGGGTAGAAGCCAGGGGTCATAGGGCACAGCTGTCATCCCTCACTGGTAGATAGAGGTGGGAGAATTGCTTCATAGTTAAAATTAGCCTCGTCTACATAGCAAGTTCCAGACCAGCCAAAGTCACATAGAAAGACCCTATCTCAAGTAGCTGAGGCTAGCTCCTGATCCTCTGGCCCTCACTCCCTAGGACTGGGATTACTGGTGTGCACCACTATTCCAGGTTCTAGCTGTTTTTAAGTCAGCTCTGCACTGTACATTGGGAGCAGAATCATTTTTAAAAGTTAGGGCTGAGGGCATAGCTCAGTGGGAGAGTGCTTGCCTACCTAGCATGTGTGAGGGATCAATCCCCAGTATTGAAAAGAAATGAATATCTGAGAAAAATTACAAAAATGTGCAGTTTAGCCACAAAAGCAGTACACTTAAGCTTCAGCCTAGAGAGATGGCTCAACAGATAAGAACAGTCGCTGCTTTGGCAGAAGACCCAGGTTCCCGTCCCAAATACCCTCATGGTGGTTTATTGCCATTTATAAATCCAGTTCCAGGGAATCCAATACCATCTTCTGGCCTCTGCTGGCACCAGGCACACATGCAGCGCACTTACACATGCAGGCAAAACACTCCCACACATAAAATAAATCTTTTCAAACAAAATAATAATAATAACAACAAAACCACCTTGGGGCTGAGGAAGGCTGGGCATGGTGGTATAGGCCCATAATTCCAAGGGAATTTTTACCTGGCCAATAAACTTTAGCCTCTCAAATCTCATAATGCCAGTAATCACAACTCTCCAAAGTTCAGACATAGGAATCTTGAGTTCAAAGTCAGCATGGACTCTACCTGGTACACTTTTGTAACCTCACAACTTGGAAAGCAGAAGGAAGATCAGGAGTTCAAGGTTACCTCTAGAACCCTGGATTTGTAGCTTCTGTAATCTCAGCAGTCAGAAGGAGGAAGCAGAATGATCACTGGGGATTTGAGGCTAGCATGGACTACATAGTGAGCTCCAAGACAGTGTTGGCTTCACAGTGAGTGAAACTCTGTCCTAAAATAAAATAAGAACAAAAGAAAAATAAAATAGAAAGGAACAGGAAAAAGGTCATCCTTGGCTACACATCAAGATGAAGGACAGCCTGGGCTCCATGAGACGCTATCTTCAAAATCAAATTAATCAGACATAGTAGCACATGATTTTAATCCCAGTACTCAAGAAGTGGAGGGAAGAGGATCAGGAGTTCAAGAGTATCCATGGCTCCATGGAGAATTCTAGGATACCCTGGGCTATGTGTGTGGGATTAAAGAAAGCAATACACAGGGTTGAAAGTGGGAAGAGATATTGTATCAGCCCGAGCTGCCCCACGTATGGGGGGCACTTTGCTCTGGCCCGGTCTGCTGCTCTGGTCCACGGGTCAGGGTCTAGCAAGAGAGAGAGAGAGTGGGGATGGAGGGGTGAGAGACACAAAGAATGGAGACAAGACAGAATCTGATCAAGTCTCATTTATTGAAAGGAAATCCTGGGTATTTATACCCTTTACCACGTGCCTGGCCCTCATGGACAAGCACAACTGAAGGCACTATGTCATGTGCCTTGCAGCATGGATACCACGTGCACCTTGCAGCGGGGGCACTAAACAGCAAAACAAGATATGTGAGAAAAACAAGATGTTTATCAGAGTGTGCTCAGCTGTTGTAGGCTGTTGAAAAACAAGTCTTTTGTCAGGGTATATGGCCTGAGAAGACTGCAAAGATGATAGCCGCTTTCTGCTAGGAGTCGGCTTCCAACAAGATACCTGCTGCCAAACATAATGTCCTGAGTTAGATCCCTGAGACCCACACAGGAGAAGAAAAGAAATGTATCCCAAATATTGTCCTCTGACCTCTACATGTGCCGAGTCACCCCCCACCCCCCACCCCCCACCCCCAACACACACCAAGCACAACTCAGACATGCTACCCCATCTGGTAAAACAACTTTACTCTGTAATTGTTCACGCCAAAAAACTATGGCGCCATCTCTGTCGCTTTTATCTCTCAGGCCATATCTAATCCCTTGATGTGTCTCTCAAGTGTGTCAAAGTTCCACCACTTCCCCACACTTCATGTTACCACACAGCTGTCTCTCTACAGTCTGAGCCACAGACATCTCTGGGGTTTAAAGTCTGCAGTGTCCCCTTGCAGCTCCTGTGACACCTAAAATCTGTTCTCAAGACAGCAACTAAAGCAGACATGAGGATACTGGGACAAGACAGACAGGTTCTCACAACTTTAATCTATGCCTCATCCCATAGGGTCTCTCTCCTTTCTACAGCCGGTAGAATGTGGCTGGCTGTAGTCCCCCTTTAACACAAGAGAAACAACTGAGCAGCTACAGAATAAAGCCAGGGAGTCTCAGGACAAACAGGCCACTGATCTGAATGTTATGCAGGGAATCTTTTTATGAAGATTCATCCAGAAAATGAATGTTCACAGTTAATGAATCCAGGCCCCTTAAGCACCTGAGAAAAATGCCTGTTGCTGTCTCTGCTGACAGCTAATCTCAGTGACTCTATTCCTCAGACCCTTCCTTTCTAATGACAACTTCTCCCCAGAGCTCACAGACACAGTTTTTGTTTCAGGGAATGAGAAGTGTCTGCAGGATCATCTAGTGACAGAAATCAAATGATCCTTTCATTTCCATTTTAATTTTAAGTAAATATATATTATTATTTATGGGTCTCCCCATGTAGCTCTGGCTAACCTGGAACTTGTCACATATATCAGGCAGGCCTACAGGCACTGGCTACCCCAATGGGCTGAGAACAGTTCTTTACAAATGTAATGTACGCACATTCTGCTCCCCATCTCCTCACAAGGTCCTAGTCCAATTTCAAGTCCTTCAGTCTGCCCCATGCTCAGGTGTAGCAGGTGCTCTGAGGTAACTGCATGGAGGACATGCAGGTGCCTGGTAGATCTCTATTCACGTGTGAAGGAATGAAAGCTTGAGTGTGCTGCCCAGCTCTGTGGGCACAGGCTGGCCTGACTGTGAGATGCTGCAGGCTGATGGTTTAACAAAGACAGCAGTGCACAGCTCTCCCTGAGTACTCACCAAAGACAACTAGCTGCCTTCCCTCCAGTGCAGAGCAGCATGCAAACTCCCAATTCTGGCCCTTCTATTATCACTGGCTTAGCAGATGTGATCCCAGGTGGGAAAGAGGAGGGACACCTGCCCTGTGACCATCTACTCCTCACTCACCTGTCTCATGCAAGAGTACAACTGTTCTGACTGTGGATCCTGACTCTCTAGCAATCTGGCATTGCAACACTTGGACAGAAGACAGACAGACAGACAGACAGGCAGGCAGACAGACAGACAGGATCCACCAGGAGCCATGTAACACCATCTTAACTTAGTGACACCCACAAGTGCTTGCATCCCTGGCTGGCAATTAGGGAGCCTTGCAGGGACCCAGGTTGCTGTGTCCCTTCCTGGTGCCACAGCCTGAGCATTCCCTGCAGCAAAAATATTGCTGACGTGTGTTTATTCAGTGTTTATCACAGACCAGAAGCTCCGCTTCTGTCCTTTAACTGATCTTATGCAATGCTCCCATTTTATATGTAAGGACATAGAGATGGCAATCTCTTCAAGAGATTGAACTGTGCCTCTTCTCTCAGCTGTGTCTTAGCACAGCTGTCCCTTTTTCAACAACTGTCACAAATTCATGTATTCTCCTGACAGTTGAGAACCATTTCATTTGTCTATCTACGTCTGAATAGCAACCCCAGCACTAGCCAGCACCTCATCATAGACTCCACCAGTTGGGATACCCACCACCCAGCCGAGTTCTACATCTCTCATTGTTTGTCTCATGCATCCTTCACAGAGCTACGATAGCTAGATGTTTCTCCTCATTGTTACCACCAGATCTTTAGTCAGACGAATTACCCACAGTCCCCTGAATGCTGAGTCTGTCTGTCTACCCAAACCTAAAAGTTCACAGCATTTCCTACTTTCCAGTCTGTCATGGCCTGCTCTGCAATGAGACTCCACCTAACTCACTTCTTCCCAGTGTGTTCTCTGTCTCTGACCTCCACAGATACCTTAAAATTCTCCTAGCTTTCATTCCTTGTTCTCTCTGCAGCCCAGATCTGCAGGCTCTCTCCCTCTTACATCTCATTCACTCTTCTGTATCATTCCTGTCCCTACCTGCCTCACAGCTGTCAAGTACATGGAACCTCTCGACAGCTGTCTAGAATCAGCTCCACTTCCTCTCTAGGACCCTCTCTGCACAGACTGTCCTCTCCTCTGAATTCCTACTTTGCATCTCATCTTGCTTCCAAAGCCCCTCCTTCAAAACCTTTGTGAAAAATCTTCTGTCAGTGTGGTGCCCCATGCTTTCAATCCCAGCACTTTGGAGGCAGAAGTAGGTGGATCTCTGATTTCCAGGACTCCCTGATCTACAGAGTGAGTTCCCAAACAGCCAGAACTACATATAAAGACCCTGTCTCAAAAAACCTCAAAACCAACTAAACAAAAGTGAGCTGGGTACGGTTGACCGGGCCTTTAATAACAATATTTTCTAGGGAGAGGCAGGAGGAGCAATAGTTCAAAGCCATCCAGAGCTACATAGAGAGTTCCAGGACAACCTGGTCTCCTGAGACCTAGTGGATTTCTTTCTCACTCCCTCTCTACCTTATGTCTAAGACAAAGGTTCCCACTAAACCTAGAACGTGATAATTTGATTGGACTGTGTGGGCAGCAAACCCCAGGGATCCCCTTGTCTTTGAGTCCTCTGCACTGGAATTACAGGTTGACATTCATAGATCTGTGGATGCGGGCATCCAATTCAGGGTGTCACGCTCATGCAGCAGGCGCTTAATTTATTTAAAGACTACTTTATTTTATTATTATCTTTTACTTTTTTAATTAATTATTTTATTTGTTTACATTTCAAATGTTGTCACCCCTTCTGGTCCTCCCCTTCATGGGGTCCCTAACCCTTTCTCCCTCCCCTTCAAGCCACCCACCCATTCCCACCTCAACTCTTTAGCCTCCCCTTTCTCTGGGACATTGAGTCTTCACAGGACCAAGCACATTCCCTCCTACTGATGCCAGACCAGGTAATCCATATGTAGTGGGGTGGGGGGCATGGACCAGCCCATGCATGCTCTTTGGTTGGTGGCTTAGTCCCTGGGAGATTTGAGGGGGTCTAGTTAGTATTTCCTATAGGCAATCCCCTATAGCTCCTTTAGTCCTTCTCCTAACTCTTCCATAGGGGCCCCCAGGCTCAGTCTGATGGTTGGCTGTAAGTATCTGCATCTGTCTCAGTCAGGTGCTGGCAGAGCCTCTCAGAGGACAGCTATACCAGGCTCCTGTCTGTAAGCACATCTTGGCATCAACAATAGTGTCAAGGTTTGGTGTTTGCACATAGGATGGAGCCCAAGGTGGGGTAGTCTCTGGATGGCCTTTCCTTCAGTCTCTGCTCCATTTTTGTCTCTGCGTTTCCTTTAGACAGAAACTATTCTAGGTTTAAAAATTTGAGATTGGTGGGTAGCCCCATCCTTCAACTGGGGGGCCATGTCTATCTACTGAAGGTGGTCTCTTCAGGTTCTACACACCCCCTCCTGCTGTTGGGTATTTTGGCTAATGTCATCCCCATCGGGTCCTGGGAGCCTTCTACAACCCTGGTATCTGGGACTTTCTAGTGGTTCCCTCCATTCCTTCACCCCACACTGCTGTATATTTTTATTCATTATCCTGGCCCTCTAGGCTTCTCTCCTGTCTCCTCCATACCTGTTCCTGACCTCTCTTTTCCCTCCCTCTCCCCTCTCCCACCCAGGTCCTTCTCTCTGCCTTCCAGCAACCACTTAAATGACAGAACTGTCTACCTATCTCCGATCCTATTATTCTATTTGTTTTCATTAAATTTTAAAAATGATTCATTTAATTTTATGCATATGCATGTTTGCCTACATGTATGTATAAACACCACATGTAAGCTTTGTATCCTTAAGCCTAGAAAAAAGGATTGGCTTCCCAGGAACTCAAGTTACAGATGGCTGTGGGTTCTGGCAGCCAAGGTAAAAGAAATGACTGTGCTTAACCCATGAACCACCTCTTAGCCCTGTTTTTATTCTATTTTGTGTATCTATTTTGAGTCTGTATGAGCACATGTGGGGCCCTGAATGAAAATCAAGTCTCTCTTCCCCAGTCCCAACACAAGGCAGACTCTTGTCTTCTTTCCATAGAGTCTTTTCTTTCAGCACAGTGCTGAAGACCTTATTGCCTCTGTGGACAAGGCCTAGTGTCTCACACAGACACAAACCAAAGTGAAAATGCTTAGTGGTGAAGGCAGCTCCAGCCAAGTCCTAAGTCTTGAGTTTAAATCCCGAAACCGTGAAATCTGAGAAGTCAGGAGGAGTAAGAAGTCTTAGGGGATGGGGCATCTCTAGACATTACCAGAGACTGGCAATCCTCTCTTGGAGAGAGTTTGAGCACAGAGCAGATGAGACAGCCCAGAAGCAGTCTTCCAGACAGAGAACACTCTTCACCTCATAGTCAGAAGATGGCTTCATGCTGGATGTCTGAAAGTGGGAGGGAGAGGAGGGTGGAAGCCCAGTGGATGGTCTAGGACCAATTGGAGGAAGGAGCCCAACAAGTGTTTGGAGAGTTAACCATGCCAGGACCCAACAGTGTGGACAGATCCTTGGCCCAGGCAATTGGCATCCTCAGTGTAGAGGGCTGACAGGAAGGCTGAGTAGGAGAAAGCAGGGGATGTTCAGGGACAGGTGGAGCTGACTCACAGACACCTCAGGCAGGATCCAAGGGTTACCCACGAATGCGCTGCTGTGGAACATGCTCCCTGGGTTGAAAGATGGTGCCCTGCTCTGAGCTCCTGTCCCAGGACTGAGTACCATGTTAGGAAATCATGTGGGAAAAGAAGTCAGGAGATGAGACTCAAAGTGCAGGCAGGTTTATTTCAGAGAATCTGAGATAAGCAAGCAAGCATGCTTCTCTTATAGACGGGGAACCTTTCCCAAGCTAGGAGGAGGAGAGAGGAAAGGAGGAGATATGTGAAGGAGCAGGAGACTAAGCTGTTCTTTGCAGACAGGGTTGGCTTTCTGAAGTTAGGTTGTGTCTCAAGAGTCCAAGATGGGTGCAGAGTGCTACTGTGTTCACGTCGTTGCTGTGGGACCATTTTCTGGAGTTGCAGATAGCTTGGCAAGTCTCTTCACTTATCTGTAAAAACAGATAAGAGCTCTTTTCCACTGGGCAATCTCTCGATACCAACCCTCCTCAACCTCCAATCCTGCATCCCCAGACACCATAAGGTCTTACAATGTAGCCCTGGATAGACTAGGCTATCCTCAGAATCAGAGATCTGCCTGCCTTTGCTCCCCAAAACCCTGGGAGTAAAGGCATGGGTCACTTTACCCGTCTTCTCCAGACACCTTTGTACCCATTTCCACCAAACTCTTATATCAAGGTCTCCAGTAAATAGAATATTTCTAAACCCAAGTTAGGTTCTTGGTTTTGTTTTTTCATTTATTTATTTATTTATTTATTTATTTATTTATTTATTTAATTTATGAATATACTGTAGCTGTCTTCAGACACACCAGAAGAGGGCATCCAATCTCATTATGGATGGTTGTGAGCCACCATGTGGTTGCTGGGAATTGAACTCAGGACCTCTGGAAGAGCAGTCAGTGCTCTAAACTGCTGAGCCATCTCTCCAGCCCTGGTTTTGTGTTTTCATCCATTATTTTTGTATCTCAAGCGAGCCTCAAATTCACTTTGTAGCCAAAGTTGATCTTGAAATTTAGATTCTTCATCTCCTGAGTGCCAGGATTAAAGACACATGCCCCCATAGCCAGATTATAAGTTTCTTATTTTTAATTGACAAATATTTATGGATCATAATATGGGACTTTTGTTTAAAATACTCTGACCCAGGGAAGAGTAGATGGGAGAGATGGAGAAGAAGATGGGGTGTGATTGTGGGTGACAGGGCACATGTGTGGAGGTAAAGAACAGCTTTCTAGACTTGATCTCTTCTTCCACCAGGGACCTGAGAGTCTAGGTCAGCTGGTCAGGGTTGCCTGGCAACTACTTTTGATCGACTGCACCATCTTACCAGATCTAAATTAATAGATGTTAACAAGATATTCCCTCTATTGCTCTCTGCTTTTGTATTTATAATTTTATAACCAAATAAAGATTAGGTTAACCAGAATTAATGCATATACTGGCGACTTCTGAGTGCATCCAGCCCTGTCCCCATCTTGAACTTCAAACACATATTTTTAATGGTCTGAAGTATAGGTATATATCTTTTCTTGCCATCCCTACTAGTGTGTTTACAAATGAAGTCTCCTGTCCTTTCACACCACAGTCAAACTGCCTGTCTAAACAAACACTCACATTCTGTTCCTCCACATTGGCTCCCTATCTCTGTAAATGGCAATACTATTCAGACAGTTGCTCATGCTGGTATCTTGGGAGTCATCTTTGGCTCCTCTATTTTCCCCATCATGTTCTATCCACAAATACATCTTAACTCTGACACCTTCTCACCACCTTCCTGAGAGCAGACTTCCCTGCCATTCTACTCTGAGCTGTTACAAAAGCCTTCTCACGAGTCTCCTTGATTCTATCCTTGTCTCCTCCATAAGCATCCAGAGGAGTTCATTTAAGAACATCACCTGGGGTGTGGAGATGACACAGCAGGTAAAAGCACCTGTGTGGGGCGGTAGGCTATGAGAGGGGGCTGGGGGCCTGGTTGAATGAGCTTGGAACCCCAGAGCTTCCATGGGATGGCAGGTGTTCAGCTTTTGTTCCTGGGCCTCTGGTTCTCTCAGATTCAGCCCTCCACAACCCCTCCCAGGGAGAGGTCTATGCCCATCGGTCAAGTAGGAATAGTGCCCCTGGCTCTCCCACATGTAGATGAGGCATCCCCAAGCTCTCAGACCAAGCCAATAGGAGTTACCGGCTGCTAAACCTTAACCCACCCCAAACTGTATATATTAGCCCAACTCAGAAGTAAAATGCATGCGAGAATCATCCCGTTGTCCGAGAGCTTCTGTCATGGACCCTCCCCTCTTCCCCAGCTAGCCAGCACCTCACTTGGACACCTCACCAGCTCAGCAAGAGCTGTAACACTGGAAAGGGATCCGGTAGCTGGCACCTCACCGACTCAGCAAAGAGCTGTAACGCTAGAGCTGTAACACTTTGGGAGACCGCCAGCTCTCCTGAAACGCCTTTGGGATTCTCCCCTCCCCACTGCCCAGACGAGGTATCTGGGAGCAACTGGGTGGCGACAGTGGGAGACGCAGTCGGAGGCAGCAGCGGGGCAGCACCCTCCCCACTTTGGCCCGGACCTTTGGTGCGCACCAGAGACGGACAGCGGAGATGCCGCCCCCTGCCGCGGTAGAGGCAGCAGCAGACTCTCCCTGCTTGCACTCCATCCCCTCTACTCAGACCCTGGGCGAAGGCAGTGACAGCTTGGGATCTCCAGCTTGGCTGAGGACAGGGTGGGAGCAAGACAGCTCGCGTCTTGCTCCCACCCTGTCCTCAGCCAAGCTGGAGATCCTCATGGGACCCCCCTCCAGGGGCAGGTCCCACACACCTGCTACCAAGACTGACAAACTGAGTTCACTCCTTGAGTACCATATGGAAGAAAGACAGAACTGACTCTCTAAAGTTGTCCTCTGATCTTTACAAGCACACCATGGCATATGTGTGAACATACACAGTAAATACATAAATGTACTGAAAATTAATTTTAGTGACTACAGAGATGGCTCAGTAGTGTAGTGTGCACTGCTCTTGTAGAGGACCCAAGTTAGGATCCAAATACCCAGATCGGTGGTTCACAGACGCTTGTATTCCAGCTCCAGAGAATCTGAACCCTCTTCTGGCCTCCCTGGCGCCTGCAGACACATGCACACATACACATATGGTCTTTAAATACCACCTGCCACATGGCTGGAACCACCTTACCTCCGTGAAATCCTTTCAAAGACATTAGAGAGGGAGATGGCCACCTAATGATTCACCTGTGCTACAGAGCTTTGGAATCCCAAGAAACTTTCTACTTCCTCATTAGTGGTGCATACTTTTTTTTTTTTAATAGGATGCAGAAATGGGATTTGACAGGGGTGGCTGATATAGTTTACAAATCAAACTACTAAGTTTTTTTTTTTTTTTTTGAAAAAAAACGAGTGAGTACTGGTTATGGTAGCACATGTTTATAAGGTTGAGGCAGGAGGGTAACTGGAGTTTGAGGCCAGCCTGGGACACGAAGCAAGTCTTTATCCCAACAAGAAAACAGAAATTAAAAATATCCAGTGGATATGGGTTAGAAGTGAGAACAACAGGGATAAAGAAGTGAGAGTTGTCACTTTACAGAAGCTCAGCAGTTGAGAGTTGAGGTTGTTAAGTTGGTTAATTTCCACAGGTCTTCAGTTCTAAGCACTTCTCTAAGAGATGCATACAGGAATAAAGCCACACACACAAAATAATAAAAACAAAGTTTTTAAAAAGCTGATGTTACCTCTGAAAGATTATTAGCATTATCAGAGGCATATGCTTCATGGGACGGATTGGACATCTCTCAGCAACTGTATTCCTA
Source organism: Grammomys surdaster (assembly GCF_004785775.1). Lineage (NCBI taxonomy): Eukaryota > Metazoa > Chordata > Mammalia > Rodentia > Muridae > Grammomys > Grammomys surdaster. The sequence goes on along the minus strand of NW_021604579.1, from coordinate 500,877 downwards.
GAGAAATCAAAGGTGGCTGTCAGCTCTGACTGTCAGATTAGAATGTATCAACAGTCACTTCACAGATTAAGCCGTTTAATACCCCATAGGTTCCCAAACCACAGAATCATAGGATCTTCCTCCCAAAAGGCTGAATACAAATCTAGTCGAGGGCCATGTAGGACAAATAAACAACAGATTTTAGAATTCATGGAATCCAGCCCAGAGGGTAGCAAAGCCAAGATGGGTATGCCTCAGAGAGGCAGAACCCAGAGGACTATGTGTTCTGAGGACTTCATGCTGTTGAGGAATTTTGTGCTGCATGTTGCCTTCACATCCCTCTAAATCTAAGAATAGTATTAAAACTCTAAGGGGGGGGCATCCATCCCTTCATTGGGCAGTATCACTGGCATTCACAATGACAGTACTTGAACTTCTGTAAGCATTGTAGCTGGAGCAGATTAATGATTCAATTACTACTCTAGAGAAAGAATTTAGAGATGTAGATTGTCAGCAGTGACCATCATCTGTAGAAAGCATTTAGAAAATAGATTGTTAGTGAAATTAGGTTAAAATGTTTTTATTAGTGGCTCTGATGTAGAAAATCTTCCAGATCAATTTGAAGCTCAGAAGGGCACACTCCATAGTTGAGCTATGGATTTTTTTCTTTTTTAAAAAGATTTATTTATTTATTTTATGTATGCAAGCACACTGTCACTGTCAGATACACCAGAAGGGGGCACCAGATGATGGTTGTGAGCCACCATGTGGTTGCTGGGAATTGAACTCAGGACCTCTGGAAGAGTAGTCAGTGCTCTTAACCGCTGAGCCATCTCTCCAGCCTGAGCTATGGATTTTTTTTAAGGTCAGGGAACAAGAACAATGGCAGCTGGATCAGCTGCCTTTCTTGCTGAGACAAGAGCAAGGTGATGATTAATTTCTTACACCTGTTTTTGTCCTCAGCTTCCTGATTTGATTTAATAAAAAGTTGTTATGAGTAGATGTACACTCTGAGGATTTAAAGTAGAAACGACTGATTTTTCTTCATATAAAAGTTAAGACTTGTGATCCTTTTAAGACGTTTATAATATTTTTTTATTTTTTAGATAAATACTAAAACAGTTGATTCTTTTTTGAAACCTCAAATTGCTTCCGGACAGTAAGAGAAACTGACTGAGGAAATTACCTTGCTTGCTCACACTTTGTTAATTTATCACAAATTGCTTAGTTATGAATGTTATGTGATTCTTGGGAATAATTTATTGTTATTTTTTTAACTTGTACTATATAATTTTTTCACATAAAAGTATTGGGGAACATGTTATTTTTTCATTATTCAGTAGAAGAAAAGTAGAATGTAATCACATTATAATTTTTATGTTGCTTGAAAGATTTTGCCAGGATACATATACTGTGGGAGAAAAAAATAAAGTTGTTGAAGCCAGCTCATTGGTGTTTTCTCCGTCCACCAAATATGTGTATGTGTATATATGTGTGTATATGTGTATGTGTGTGTGTGTGTGTATATATGTGTATATAAGTATATATGTATATGTGCATATGTGCATACATGTATATGTGTACATGTGTGTATGTGCATGTGTTTATATGTATGTATATGTGCATATGTGTACATGTGTGTATGTGTTTATATGTAGTATATGCATGTATATATGTATATATGCATATAAGTATATATGTATATGTGCATATGTGTATATGTGTACATGTGTGTATGTGTATATGTGTTTATATATGTGTGTGTGTAAAATGGTTGGAACTTGTTGCTTAGAGTTTACTCTAACTACCCAAAGTATGAGTGTACATGCATATGTGTATGTATGTATGTAGATGTATGTGCAAGTGTAAAGTGCGTTTGGAACTTGCTTGTTGGAGTTTGTCTTGCTTCATCTACTCAGTGCATGGTGTGTGTGTATTTGTGTGTGTATGATTTTCTTCCCCATCTTTCCTTTTCTCCAGTCACTGGCTACTATCTTCCGTACTGGCCCTCACTGGCTACTATCTTCAGTAGTGGCCCCTGTGGTACTCTCACCAATTCTACATCCTGCTGTAGGTCACCCTGTGGTGTCTAAGCTGCCTTTGACAAATATTATTTTAGAGAAAATAAATCGAGAGGTTGGGGAGTTATCTCAGTCATTAAAGTGTTTGTAATTTATGTTGGTAGAACTGAGCCTGAATTTCATGGTCCTCCCTTAAAAATAAAAGAAAAAAAAATCCAGGTATAGCAATAATCTGGAATATCAGCACTGGGGAGGTAGAAATAGGAGGGTCTCTGGAGCTGCAGTCAAGCTCAATAGTGAGCTCCAGGTTGGTTCATTGACAAACTTTTGTATCATCATCATCATCATCATCACCACCACCATCACCACCATCATCATGTTGTTGTTCAGCAGGTGCATACTAAACAAAAAATATGGTTTAAAAAAATATAAAGTATCAAGGAAGTGGTGCACACAACTTTAATCCCAACACTCCTGAGTCAGAGGCAGATCTGGCCTATATAGCCAGTTCCAGGACAGCCAGAGCCACACAGAGAAACCTCACCTGGAAAACCAAACCCAAACAACCAAACTCAAAAATATTTATTTCTTCCCCCCCCCATCTCTGTCTATCAGTAAAATAGAGGGCTGGAGAGATGGCTCAGGTGTCAAGAGTGTTTGCTTCTCTTGGAGAGGACTCAAGTTCAGTTCTTAGCATCTACAATCACCTATAACTCCAGATTGAGGTGATATCATGCCATCCTCTGGTCTCTGTGGGCACTGCACTCATATGTGCCATGCCCCCATACACAAATAATTAATACAAAATTATTTTTTTCCTAAAAATGTAAGGTAGAGACCAATTGAGGAAGACACCCAACATTGACCTCTGACCTCCACACTCATGCTCACACATGTGCACGCACACACACACACACACACACACACACATGAACATGTTTAAATACACACATACACATACATATGAACACATTAATACACACACACATTTATACACAAAAAACAGAAAAAGAAAATAAGTCTCACAAAGGTTATTACTGGGACATCTTAAGAATAACTTCTTTTCATTGATATGGGAAGATCTTAAAATAATTACAATCAAGAAACATCAAGCCGGGCAGTGGTGGCGCACGCCTTTAATCCCAGCACAGCACTTGGGAGGCAGAGACAGGCGGATTTCTGTGTTCCAGGCCAGCCTGGTCTACAGAGTGAGTTCCAGGACAGCCAGGGCTACACAGAGAAACCCTGTCTCGAAAAACCAAAAAAAAAACAAAAAAAAAAAGAAGAAGAAGAAGAAGAAGGAGAAGGAGAAGGAGAAGGAGAAGGAGAAGGAGAAGGAGAAGGAGAAGGAGAAGGAGAAGGAGAAGGAGAAGGAGAAGGAGAAGGAGAAGGAGAAGAAGAAGAAGAAGAAGAAGAAGAAGAAGAAGAAGAAGAAGAAAAGAAACATCAATTCTGTGAAAGTGTTACCATGAAATTGAAGGATACTTACAGGAACTTCAGTGCTTCAAGGGATGAAACAACAATGAAACCATGGTTCCGCTCAGAATCAGTGGCAAGCATCTTACATACTTGGGAACGGACATTCAAGATTTCCTCATCCAACACATCCTAAAAAAGAAGCAGTGAGAAATCAAAGGATGGGACTGTTGGTAGCAGGATATTCTTAAAGAGGGTTACAGATCTAAGTTGTATGAAGGTTTGAGTAAGAATGTTCCCCTCACATGCAGGTATTTAAAAATGTGGTTCCCCATTTTCTGGTTTGCATCTGTGCATAGCCTGTGCTATAGCTCTCTATACCCCAATCACACTCAAAGACAGCTTGACCTCCAGGAGTTCTGACACACCCAGGCTCACAGGTAAGTCCACCACTACCATCTCAATACCTGGCCTAACTGGGACCTGCCTAGGGCCCAGGGGACACAGGAAACTCCAACCCAGCCTGGAACATGAACTTTCAAGTTTCCATCTGTGTCCAGGAGTAGACCCTGTGCTACAGCCCTCCCCACACCAATCACACCCAGAGACAGCTTGACCTCCAGGAGTTCATACACACCAAAACTCACAGGATCACAGGAGGAACAGGCTCCAGTCAGGGACAGCAAGGCCAGCTAACACCAGAGATAACCAGACGGCAAGAGGCAAGCACACAAACATAAGCAACAGAAACCAATGCTACTTGGCATCACTAGAACCCAGTTCTCCCACCACAGTAAGCCATGAGTACCCCAACACACTTGAAAAGCAAGATTCTGAGATAAAATCCTGAGATATCATCATTATCTCATGATGATGATGATAGAGTGTTGAGAGCCTACTCCTAGCTGAAAGCAGCTATCAATCTTTGTAGCCATCTTGGGCCATATATTTACAGGTTGATACTTTCCCACCCTGACAAGAGACTTGGTTTTCTAGTATGATATTTTTGTAGCAGTCCACAACAGCTGGGTACACTCTGATAGCATCTTGTCTTTCTCAGACATATCCCGGACTTGTTGTTTAGTGCCCACAGCTGCAAGGTACTCGTGGTTAAGTGTCTCCAGCTGCACTCCTCTGCTTGTGCTTATATACCCACAATTGCCTTTCAATAAGTGAGACTTGATCAGACACCCTGTCTTGTCTCCATTCTTTGTGTCTCTTGCCCCTCCATCCCCACTCTCTTCCTTTCAGACTGCATTGACTGACCCATGGGCTTGGTCAATAGAGGACTTTGAGAAAGACATAAATAACACCCTTAAAGAAATACAGGAGAACAGAGGTAAACAGGTAGAAGCTCTTAAGGAGGAAACACATAAATCCCTCAAAGAAATACAGAAAAACACAACCAAACAGGTGAAGGAATTGAACAAAACCATCTAGGATATAAAAATGGAAAAAGAAATGGAAAACCTAGGAAAGAGATCAGGAGTCATAGATGCAAGCATCACCAATAGAATACAAGAGATAAAAGAGAATCTCAGGTGTAGAAACATCATAGAAAACATTAACACAACAGTCAAAGAAAATGCAAAAAGCAAAAAGCTCCTAACCCCAAATATCTAGGAAATCCATGACACAATGAAAAGACCAAACCTAAGGATAATAGGTATAGATGAGAGTGAAGATTCCCAACTCAAAGGGCCAGTAAACATCATAAAAAAATTGTAGAAGAAAACTTCCCTAACCTAAAGAAAGGGATGCCCATAAACATAGAAGAAGCCTACAGAACACCAACTAGATTGGACCAGAAAAGAAATTCCTTTTGTCACATAATAATTAAAACACCAAATGCATAGAACAAAGAAAGAATATTAAGAGCAGTAAGGGAAAAATGTCAAGTAACATATAAAGACAGACCTATCAGAATTACACCAAACTTCTCAACTCTGAAAGCCAGAAGATCTTGGGCAGATGTCATACAGACCCTAAGAGAGCACAAATGCCAGTCCAGGCTACTATACCCAGCAAAACTCTTAATGACCATAGATGGAGAAACCAAGATATTCCATGACAAAACCAAATTTAAACACTTTCGACGAATCCAGCCCTACAGAGGATAATAGAAGGAAAACTCTAACACAAGGAGGTAAATTACTCCCAAGAAAAGCAAAAAATGAATCTTCTCACAACAAACCCAAAAGAAGAGAACCACAAAAACATAATTCCACCTCTAATAACAAAAATAATAGGAAGCAACAATCATTGGTCCTTAATATGTCTTAACATCAATATACTCAATTCCCCACTAAAAAGACACAGGCTAACAGACTGGATACACAGAGAGGACCCAACATTTTGCTGCACTCAGGAAAAATGCCTCAGTGACAAAGACAGACATTACCTCAGAGTAAAAGACTGGGAAAAATTTCCAAGCAAATGGTCACAACAAACAAGCAGGAGTAGCCATTCTAATTTCTAATGATATAGACTTTCAACCAAAAATTACCAAAAATGATGGGGACAGACACTACATACTCATCAAAGGAAAAAAATCCACCAAGATAAGTGCTCAATTCTGCACATTTATGCCCCAAATGCAAGGGCACCCACATTTGTAAAAGAAACATTATTGAACCCCAAAGCACACATTGAACCTCACATAACAATAGCAGGAGACTTTATCACCCCATTCTCAGCAGTTGACAGATCATGGAAACAGAAACTGAAGAGACACAGTGAAATTAACAGAAGTTATGAACAAAATCAATTTAACAGATATTGACAGACTATTTCACCCTAAAACAAAAGAATATACCTACTTCTCAGCACCTTATGGCACCTTTCTCAAAATTGACCATATAATCAGACACAAAACAAGCCTCAACCAATACAAGAAGATTGAAATACTCTCATGCAACCCATCAGATCACCATGAACTAAGGCTGATCTTCGATAACAACAAAAACAACAGAAAGTCCACATATACATGGAAGCTGAACAACTCTTTATTCAGTAATAACTTGGTTAGTAAAGAAATAAAGAAATTAAAGGCTTTTTAGAATTTCATGAAAATGAAGGGATGTCATACTCAAACTTGTGGGACACAATGAAAGCAGTACTAAGAGTTTTATCATAGCTCTGAGTGCCTCCATAAAGAAGTTGGAGAAAGCAAACAATAGCAGCTTAACAGCACATCTGAAAGCTCTAGAACAAAAAGAGGCAAATAAATCCAAGAGGAATAGATGGCAGGAATACAAACTCATGGCTGAAATCAACCAAGTAGGAAAAAAGAGAACTATACAAAGAATCAACAAAACCAGGAGCTGGCTCTTTGAGAAAATCAACAAGATATATAAACTCTTAGCCAGACTAGCCAGAGGACATAGAGACAGTATCCAAATCAACAAAATTGGAAATAAAAAGGGACATAACAATAAAAACTGAGGAAATTAAAAATATCATCAGATCCTACTATAAAAGCCTATACTCAACAAAACTGGAAAATTTGGATGAAATAGACAATTTTCTAGACATACCAGGTACAAAAGTTAAATCAGGATCAGATAAACCACCTTAACAGTGCCATAACCTCTAAAGAAATAGAAGCAATCATTAAAAGCCTCCCAACAACAACAACAACAACAACAACAGCCCAGGACTAGATGGGTTTAGTGCAGAATTCTTTCAGACCTTCAAAGAAGACTTTATGCCAATACTTTTCAAACTATTCTACACAATAGAAACAGAGGGAATACTACCCAATTCATTCTATGAAGCCACAGTTATACTAAACCACACAAAGACCCAAGAAAGAAACAGGACTTCAAATCAATTTTCCTTTTCTCACAAACCGAACCCAAGATCACATCAAAATGATCATTCAACATGATCAAGTAGGCTTCATCCCAGGGTTGCAGCGATGATTCAATATATGGAAAGCAGTCAATGTAATTCACTATACAAACAAACTAAAAGAAAAACAGTCACATGATCATCTAATTAGATGCTGCAAATCCTTTGACAAAATACATACCCTTCATGTTAAAAGTCTTGGAAAGATCAGGAATTCATACCTAAACATAATAAAAGAAAACATAATATAGCAAACCAGTCGCCAACATCAAACTGAATGGAGAGAAACTTGAAGCCATTCTACTAACATCAGAGACAGGCAAGGCTGCCCCCCCTCTCTCTATCCATTCAATATAGTGCTCAAAGTTCTAGCCAGAGCAATTAGACAACAAAAGGATGTCTAAGAGATACAAACTGGAAAGGAAGAAGTCAAGATGCCACTATTTGCAGATGATATGATAGTATACTTAAGTGACCCAAAAATTCCACCAGAGAACTACAAGCTGGTAAACAACTTCAGCTTAAGTGGCTAGATATAAAATTAACTCCAATAAATCAGTAGCCTTCCTCTACTCAGAAGATATATGAGGTCAGATAGAAATCATGGAAAGGACACCCTTCACAGTAATCACAAATAATATAAAATATCTTGATGTGACTTTAACCAAGGAAGTGAAAGATCTATATGACAAGGACTTCAAATCTCTGAAGAAAGAAATCAAAGAAAACCTCAGAAGATGGAAAGATCTCCCATGCTCATGGATAGGTGGGATTAATATAGTAAAAATGGCCATCTTACCAAAAGCAATCTACAGATTCAATGCAATCCCCATCAAAATTCCAACTCAATTCTTCACAGAGTTAGGAAGAGCAATTCTCAAATTCATTTGGGATAATAAAAGTCCCACAATATTGAAAACCACTCTCAACAAACAATAAAAGAACTTCTGGGGAAATCAACATCCCTGACCTCAAGCTGTACTACAGAGCAATAGTGGTAAAAACTGCATGATATTGGTACAGAGACAGGCAGGCAGATCAATGGAATAGAACTGAAGACCCAGAAGTAAACCCAACCACCAATGGTTACTTGATCTTTGACAAATAATTCAAAACTACCCAGTGGAAAAAAACAGCATTTCAACAAATGTTGCATGTTTAACTGGAGGTTGGCATGTAGAAGAATACAAATTGATCAATTCTTATCTTGTACAAAGCTCAAGTCCAAGTGGATCAAGGACCTCCACATAAAACCAGATACATTGAATCTAATAGAATAGAAAGTGGGAAAGAACTTTGAGTACATTCACACAGAAGAAAATTTCCTGAACAGAACACCAATGGCCCAGGCTCTAAGATCAACAATTGACAAATAGTACCTCATAAAATTGCAAAGCTTCTGTAAGGCAAAGAACACTGTAATAGGACAAAATGGTAACCTACAGATTGGGAAAAAATCTTTACCAACCCTAAATTCAGTAGAGGGCTAATATCCAAAATATACAAAGAACTCAAGAAGTTAGACTCCAGACAACCAAATAACCCTATTAAAAATGAGGTATAGAGCTAAACAAAGAATTCTCAACTGAGAAATCGTGAAATGGCTGACTAGCACCCGAAGAAATGTTCAACATCCTTAGTCATCAGAGAAATGCAAATCAAAATGTCCCTGAGATTCTACCTCACTCTAGTTAGAATGGCTAAGATCAAAAACTCAGGTGACAGCAGATGCTGGTGAGGATGTGAAAAAAGAGAAAGAACACTCCTTTATTCCTGATGGGATTATAAGTTGGTATAACCACTCTGGAAATCAGTCTGGCAGTTCCTTATAAAATTCGAGATAGTTCTACCTGAGGACCCAGCTGTACCACTCCTGGGCATAGACCCAAAAGATTCTCCAACATATAACAAGGACACATGCTCTACTATGTTCATAGCAGCCTTATTTATAATAGCCAGAAGTTGGAAAGAACCCAGGCATTTCTCAACAGAGGAATGGATACAGAAAATGTGGTATATTTACACAATGGCATACTACTCAGCTATTAAAAAATGACTTGATGAAATTCTCAGGCAAATGGATGGAACTGGAAAATATCATCCTGAGTGAGGTAACCCAATAACAAAAGAACACACATGATATGAACTTACTGATACGTGGATATTAGCCCAAAAGCTCACAATACTCATGAAACAACTCAGAGATCACATGAAGATGAAGAAGAAGGAAGATCAAAGTGTGGATGCTTCAGTCTTAGAAGGGGGAACAGAATAATCACTGTAGGCAGAGGGAGGGAGGAACCTGGGAGGAAGAGAGGAGAGTGAGGTAAAAGGGGCAAGATTGGGTGTGGGAGGAGATGGGGGAGAAGTACAGAGGGTCAGGACATTGAACAGAGCTGTGTTGCGGCGGGGGGGGGGGGATGAGGAAATGAGGGTAGCCACTAGAAAGTCCCAGATGCCAGGAAGCTAGAGGTTCCCAGGACCCAGTTCAAATGACATTTGCTGAAATACCCAACAAAGGGGAGATAGAATCTGTAGAGACCATATCCAGTGGATAGGCTGGGCCCCTAGATGAGGAATGGGGCCACTCACCTACCTCAAATACTTTAATCTAGAATTGTTTCTGTCTAAAGTAAGTCCAGGAACAAAGAGTGGAACAGAGTCTGAAGGAAAGGTCATTCAGAGACTGCCCCACCTAGGGATCCATCCCATCTGCAGACACCAAACCTAGAAACTATTGCAGGTGCCATGGAGCGCTTGCTGACAGGAGCCTGTTATAGCTGTTCCCTGAGAGACTCTGCCAGGATCTGACCAATCCAGATGCAGATGCTGGAAGCCAACCATTGGACTAAGTATGGGGACCCCAATGGAAGAGTTAGGGGAAGGACTGATGGCGCTGAAGGGGATTGCAACCCCATAGGGAGAACAACATTAACTAACTGACCCCCCCCTTTCCCCCAGAGCTTCCAGAGACTAAATCACCAACTAAAGAGTACACATGGAGGGACCCATGGCTGCAGCTGCATATGTAGCAGAGGATTGCCATATCTGTCATCAATGGTAGGGGAGGCCCTCCGTCCTATGGAGGCTCAATGACCTAGGGTAGGGGAATGCTAGAGCAGTGAGGTGGGAGTGGGTGGGTGAGTGAGCACAGTCATAGAAGAAGTAGGAGGGGGCATGGGATGGGGGTTTGTGGAGAGGAAACTGGGAAGGAGACAACATTTGAAATGTAAATAAATAAAATAACTAATAAAAAAATTAAAATGTCCCCACATTGTAGTATGGCTTGGTGATATTCGGGGAGGTATAGCCTTGCATGTAAGGAGTATATCACTGGGGTGGTTCACTTCCAGTTTGCTCTCCCTGCTTCATGCTTGCAGTTGAAGCTGTGTTCTCTCACCTTCCTTCTCCTGCTGCCATGTCTTTCTGCCATGATGAACATTTATCACTTTGGAACCAGAAGCCCAGATAAACTCAATGTAAGTTGCTTATCACCATGGTGTTTTTATCACAGCAGTGGAAAAGTAGCTCATATAGGCTGAGACCATCTTAAGATCATTAGAGTTCATGAGCATGATGGAACATTCCTGTAATCCCAACACTTAGGAGTCTGGGGCAGGAAGATCAAGTTCCAGGCAAGGCTGGGCTGTATACCAACATCTTACAGCACAAAACAAAATACAACAAGCCGATGGTGAGATGGTTTGTAAGGGGAAGCGTTCTCACAGCACTGCCTATCAAACCCCTTAGCAAACCCCTCAGGGACCGAGCTGTCATCTTACCTCTATACTGTCCGTCTCAAGATTTCCAGACATGAAGAAAATTTCAGGATGTTCCTTTTCAAACATCATTTCATTGTCATTCAGACTTAAGGTTTTTCCTAACCGATAAAATCAATGATTAAAATTCATGAAGCAAAACATTACTTTAAAAACATTTATTTAATAATTTATTTTGTACATATGGGTGTAGTTGGTCTTTGGCTACTTTGTGAGTTGTTTCTTTTTCCACTCTTTTCCCACCCTTCCTTTCTTTCTTTCTTTCTTTCTTTCTTTCTTTCTTTCTTTCTTTCTTTCTTTCTTTCTTTCTTTCTTTCTTTCTTTCTTTTTGGTTTTTCGAGACAGGGTTTCTCTGTGTAGTCCTGGCTGTCCTGGAACTCACTCTGTAGACCAGGCTAGCATCGAACTCTCAAACTCAGAAATCCGCCTGTCTCTGCCTCCCAAGTGCTGGAATTAAAGGCGTGCGCCATCACCACCCGGCTTTTCCCACCCTTTCAATGTCCTAAAACTAGATATGAGAGAAAAAGGATAGAGGGGAAGGAGAACAATCTTATTGTTAGACTACTCCTGGTGATATAGGGGTGTCCTGTTCATTGGGGCCAGTTTGATCTTCATTGTCAGAATATCTAATTTTTTCTTCTTGTTTCTCCTTTGCAAATGAGTGTTTCCAACAGCAACCAACAGTGCAAATTAAAACAATGTGGTTCTGATTCATAGCCAGACACACTTCAAGGACATGGAGAAATAAGAACACGTGTGCCCTATTTGTGGAAATATAACAATGCAACTACTGTGAAAAAGAATGACAGTAGCAAAAGAATTATGCATGCAACTATCAAATGACCCAGCTATTCCAGTCCTACCTTTATACTCAAGAAAAATGAAAATACACACCCAGATAAAATATTCCACAAATGTTTACAGCAGTAGTAGTGTTAGTAATAGCAAAAGGTAAAAACAAGCCAAATGTCCATTACTGCATTATACAATGGTGTACTATTCACCCATAAATAGGAATGAAGGTTGAAACATACTACAACCTTGATGAACCTCAAAGCATGTTCTATAAAATAACCCTCCACAAAAGACATAAATTATAGGATGCCTTCTACCTGTTATATACAGAGTAAGTCACCCAGCAAGCCTAGAAAATAAGCTGGAGGTTATCAGGAGTAAGAGGAGGGAAGGAAACAATGATTTAACCCATATGAAGGGTTTCCTGGGTGTTGACAAGTTCTGAAATAACAGAGAAGCTGTGGTAGTCTTAGCTTGTGAACAAGCTCAATGGCCCTGGGCTGTGCACTGAAAACGGTGAACCTGATGTGACATGAATTTCACTGAAACAGTAATAGACAAAAGAACACGTCTTGCTCAGCGATGTCTACCAGGTTCTTACAAGCTTCAGAAGGCCACGTTTGGTGAAGAGTAGCCCCACTAATGGAGTGAGTGCCTGGCGTGCACCAGGCTCTGGCTAGGATCCCACAACTGTATAAACTAGGCACACATATGATCCTAGGAGGAGGAAGGCAGAGAGAGAAAAATGAAACGTTCACGGTTATTCTTGGCTACTTAGAAAATTTAAAACCAACATCCGTGTGTGTGTGTGTGTGTGTGTGTGTGTGTGTGTGTGTGTGTGTGTGTGTGTAGGGGCTGAGGAGTGGTGGGTGGATGAGGGAGGTGGAATGGGTGGGTGAGGAAGCACACTATTGGAGGCAAAGGGGAAGGAGGATAGAGTGAAGAACTCACAGAGGCGGGGACTGGGAAGGACGGCAAGATTTGGAATGTAAATAAATAAAACAATTTAAATTAAAAAAGTAACAATTACATACAGTAAAATCTAGGCAGTAGTCATAAAAAACAATAACAAAAAAAAATAGAAAGGAAAAGGGTTATCTTTGACTACATATCTAGATAAAGGACAATGTGGGCTCCATGAGACACTATCTCAGAAAGTCAAATTAATCAGGCAATGTAGCACATGATTTTAATCCCAGCACTTGGGAGGTAGAGAGAAGAAGATCAGGATTTCAAGGACATCCATGGCTCCATGTAAAATTCTATGTTACTACAGGAGATAAGAGATTAAAGAAGGTACGGTTGGCATAGTGTTACAGTGAGAAAACGTAGTTGCTGCCAAGCATAATGTCCTGAGTTCTATTCCTGGGACCTATACAGAAGAAGAAAAGAAATGTATCCCAAATATTGCCCTCTGATCTCTACATGTGCTGACCTAAACAAACACACACGCACGCACGCACGCACGCACACATACACACACACACTCCCCTGAAGCACACCTCAGAAATGCTCACCCACCAATCTACCCCATTAGGTAAACAAAGACCCTTAACTTAACTATGGCCACAAGCTGAATTCAGTTTTAGTTTGTTTGTGATAGGGTCTGCCTATATCTGTCAGCTTGGCCTGGTCTGGAACTCATGATCCTCCTGCTTCTGCCTTACTAGTCCTGGGATGACTGACTTGGGACACTTTCTTTGCTTTTTAAACAAAAGTCTCTGCTCTCTGTCTCTCTGTCTTTCTCTGTCTTTCTCTGTCTCTCTGTCACTGTCTCTGACACACCCACACACACCCACACACACCAAGTACACCTCAGATGGGCTCACATACCAATCTACCCTATCAGGTAAAACAACATCACTTTCTAATTGTCCAAGTAAAAACCTGTGGTGTCATCACAGCCTTCATTGTCTCTCAGGCCGTATCTAATCCTCAGTGCCACCCTCAAATAAGTCAAAGTTCCACCACACTTCATGCTACCACATAGCTGTCACTATACAGCTCTGAGTCACAGGCATCTCTCAGGTTTTAGGTCTACAGTGTTTCCTTGCAGTTCCTGTGACATTTACAATCTATTTTCAGCACAGCAACTAAAACAAATATTAGGATACTGGTGGGACAGGACAAACAGGTTCTCATGCCTTTAATCAAAATGCCTGATTCTGGATTCTGTGCAGTCTCTGTCCTCCCTTCTTACAGTCCCTGGAATGCGCTTGCCTTGGTCCATCTTCACTTTATCACAAGAGAAAAACAACTGAGTGATTACAGGATAAAGACAGGGAGTCTTGGAACAAACAGGCCACTGAGCTGAATCTTACACAGGGAATGTGTTTAAGAAGATTCTTCAAGAAAATGAATCTTCACAGCTAGTAAATGCAGGTCCCTGAAAACCCTGAGCAAAATGCCCGTTGTTGATTATGCTCACTGGCAGCCTGAATTCCTTGTAGTCTCAGTGACTCTGGTCCTCAGTCTCTTTCTCACTAATGACAGCTTAGAGAGCTCACAGACACAGCTTTTGTTTCAGGGACATCTTGAAGGGTTGGCAAGACTATTCAGTGTCACAAATCAAATAATCCTTCATTTTCTTTTTAAATTTTAACTAAATATACATTATTATTATTATATAGGTCTTTTCATGTAGTTCTGGTTGATGTGGAACTTGCCATATAGATCATTGCAGGCCTCAAACTTACCCTCTCCAGCCTTTGCCTCCTGAGTGCTGGGGAGTAACTTTCCCAAACTAGCATTTTTTTTAATTGGATATTTTCTTTATTTACATTTCAAATATTATCCCCTTTCCCATTTCCTCCCCCCGGAAACCCTCTCTCCTCTCCCCCTCCCTTGCTTTTATGAGGGTGTTCCCCTGTCCACTCACCCACTCCTGCCTCCCCACCCTGGCATTTCCCTACACTGGGGCATTGAGCCTTTGCAGGACCAAGAGCCTCTCCTCCCATTAATGCCCAAGAAGGCCACCCTCTGCTACATATGTGGCTGGAGCCATGGGTTCCTCCATGTGAACTCTTTGGTTGGTGGTTTAGTCCCTGGGAGCTCTGGGGGGTCCGGTTGGTTGGTTGATTTAGCTTTTTACAGTCACTGGCTAACACAATGGGGGTGAGAACAATTCTTTACAAATGTAAAGTAGACACATTCTGCTACCCATCTCCTCACAAGTTCCTAGTCCAGTTCCAAGTCCTTACACTAGGCTTAAAAGCCCCAACATGTGTCCACCCTCTCTTCCCTTGCTCCCTCTGCTCCTGCTACACTGATCTGGATGCTGATACACCAAGCTCAGGGCCTTTGCCTCTGCTGTTCCTTTGACCACACATCCATATGGCATCTTCCCTCATCCACATCAGCTCTGCTCAGCTGTCACTCTTGGGTGAATCCTGTCCTAACCTTGCTCTCCACAAGCACAAGCTCACACCCCAGGCTCTGTCTCCTTCCATGTGTCATGTCTGTCTCCACTGCACTCATCAACATCTCCCTTATTTCTTTATAGTGTATGTCACCACAGGAAAGTAAGTTCCAGGAGGGGGAAGAATTCAGTCTGCTTCACGCCCAGGTGCAGTGGGTTCTGTTAGGTAACTGTGTGAAGTACATGCAAGTGTCTGGTAGATTTCTATTCACATGTGAAGGAATTAAAACCTGAGTGCGCTGCCCAGCTCTGCAGGGACAGGCTGGCCTGACTGTGAGATGCTGCAGGCTGATGGCACAGCTGCTAGAACTATAAGAAAGACAGCAGTGCACAGCTGTCTTTGAGTACTCACCAAAGACATCTGGCTCCCTTCCCTCCTGTGCAGAGCAGTCCCCAAATTCCAAATCCTGGCCCTTCCAGCTCTGGCTTTGTTGATGTGAACCCAGGAGGGAAAGGAAGAGGGATACTTGTCCTATGACCATCTACTCCTCACTCACCTCTCTCATACCAGAGCACAACAGTTAGTGGCCATGGTTCTGACTGTGGTGGGTCCTGATCCCTTAGCGACTTGGCATTGCAACACCAGGACAGAAGACAGACAGACAGGAGCCACAAAGAGCCAGGTAACACCATCTTGTTTCAGTGACACCAACAAGTGCTTGAATCCCTGGCCTGTAATCAAGTTGCCTTGCAGGGACCCAGGTGACCACGCCCCTGCCTGGTACACACCCCATGCAATTCCCTGCAGCAAAAGCATTGATGAGAGGTATTTATTCAGTGTTTATCACAGATCAGAAGTTGCTCATCTGTCCTTTAACTGATCTTATGCAGTGTTCCTATTTTATATGTAAAGACCTCAATTTGACAATTTTAGTGTCATCAAGGAATTGAACTGTGCCTTGATGCCCTGCTGCTTGCTGCACATGTTCTCTGGATGGCAAGAGGGTCCCCTGCTCCAGCTGCCTATTCTGGGATTGAGTACCATGTTAGCAAATCATGTGGAAAAAGGGGGCAGGAGACTGGACTCAAAGAGCAGGTAGGTTTACTTTAGAGAACCTGAGGAGAGCTCACACTAAGCAAGCATGCCTCTCTTACAGACTAGGAACCTTTCCCAAGCTAGGAGGAGAGAGGAAGGGAAGGGCTATGTGTGGGTCAAAACTCGCGTGCAGGTCGCGGTGGGGGTGTGGGTCATGGGTCACACTTGTGTACCGAAGGCATGGCTGAGTCGGGGGGGGGGGGGGGGGGGGGGGGGGGGGGGGGCCCCGGGGGGGAGAGGAAAAACTGGGGGGGGGGGGGGCACAGGGGGCGCGGGGCGTGAAGGCAGTGCAGGGACCGCTGCTGTAGAGAGGAAACTCTGTGGGCTGCTAGAGCACAGAGAGCGCAGGGATGGACGGAGAAGGCTCCCCCACACACACACCCCAGGCAAGTTTTCCACTTACACAATGAGTCCAGAATTTCAAGAGACACGTGGAGATTTATTGACATGGTGATGAGTCTGAATGATGGCGTGCTCTCCCAAAAAATGTCAGAAGGGGTTTCTTTATATTGGAAGGGGGAGAGGGGTGGGACCAGGGCCTTAGGTAATATGTAAGTCTTGAGGCAGAGACCTGTTCCCACCCTCTACCTGGGCCTTACATGACTTACTGCGTGTTACATGGAGACCTCGTGTCAGGTCTCTGGGCTCTGGGGGCATTGCCAAACACCCCAGGATTTCCACAGTCCCACAGCTATGTGCATAAGCAGGAGACTAAGCTCTTCTTTGCAGACAGGGTTAGCACTTTGCAGTTAGGTTGTGTCTTGAGAGTTTAAAATGCTGTGCTTACAATGTTCACACTTGCCTTGGGTTTGTTTTGGAACCCATCTCTGAAGTTTCAGATAGCTTTGTAAGTCTCATCATTTCTCTGCAATAACAGTTAAGAGCTGTTAGCCACTGGGTGGTGGTGGTGCACTCCTTTAATCCCAGCACTTGGGAGGCAGAGACAGGCAGATTTCTGAGTTGGAGGCCAGCCTGGTCTACAGAGTGAGTTCCAGGACAGCCAGGACTATACAGAGAAACCCTGTCTTGAAAAAACCAAAAAAAAAAAAAAAAACCAAAAGAAAAAAAAAAGATCTGTTAGCCACTGAGCCATCTCTCTTGCCCACCCCTTCCTCAACCTCCAACTCTACCACACCCTCTCTCCCTCTGCCCCCACCAACACTATGTAGACTTGGATGTCCTGGAATGCACTCTGTAGACAAAGGTATCATCAAACTCAAACTTTTCTGCCTCTGTCCCCCAAATCCTGGGACTTTAGGTATGTGTCAGTACACCCAGATTCTCTAGCTACCGTTGTACTTATTTTGAACAAACCCTGGCATCAAGATTTTCAGTAAGTAGTATATTTCTAAACCTGAGTTGGGTTCTTGGTTTAGTTTTGAGCCACTGTTTTCTGTACTCTGGGCAAACTATCAGATGGATACAGGCTAGAAATGAGAAAAATCCTGTCTCTAGAGGTGTTGCAGTTGTGGCTGCTGTATCCCATGTTTGTCAGTAGGTGGAAGAGAGGAGAGAAGCTTATGTCTAGCTCAGGGTTCTGACATGTAAACATCTGAATGATTATTAGCCTAAAATTCCCTGAAAAGAGCCAGCCTCAGATGATCACCATTCTGGTACTATGCATACACAGAAGGGCTCTTAGGGTGGGTAGCAAGCCATAGATCAATCACACCAGGTATCTTGGTCATTGGATGGGCCCTGGTGAGGAGCCTGAGATGATCACTAGTCCAATGGTGTACAGGCCTAGTGGAGCAGACCATGACCACATAACCTTTGCCAGGTGCCATAATGCTTGAGTGGGTATTAGCACTCTTGAGACTATTCTTGAGATGATCACAGATACTCACAGACATCGGGCTCTACTATGAGGCCCAAGTACATATTGGAACAATAGAAGAGAAAGAGAAACAGAAGGATGACCACGTCTGGGTCTGTGACCCTGAGCAGCAAGGGTCTGTTATCACTAACCTAGGGACATGGTGATGTCTGAGGGCTATGCAGAATTGGCCCTACTCCTCATTTGAGCGTTGCAGGAGAGCTGGCCCTGGAGGCATGAGAGTAGGAAAGCTGACTATACTCTATCCAGCTGCTGTTCTGGGAAGAGTGAGAAGGCAGGCCCAGCACACTGCAGGAGTTGCAGGTGAGCAGACCCTGAGGATATGAACACAAGAGAATTGGTCCTGCTACTCATCTCTCATGAAGTGGTGTGAGCAAGGGAGAGAAACCCTCCTCCCCTCTTGCCGCTCACCACCTGCAGCAGATGGGAGACCTGACCCCAATGTCATCAGAGCAGGAGAGCTGGCTCTTCTTACCTACTTCAGTGCTCAGAAGTACAGACCCTTCACCTTATCTGGACAGCACAGGAGAGCTGACCTTGGACATGGGGGTTGCAGGACAGTTGGCCCTGCCTCTTGTTGGCTGTGCAGTAGTGTGGAGGGAGAGAGATACCCTTGTTCCCTTTCTAGTCCCTTCCCACCCATGGCAGGCAGGAGAGCTGGCTTTGGGTTCATGAGAGTGGAAGAACTATCATATTTCTCACAGGCTTGAAAACTCAGGAGAATGGAGGACCCTTCATCTCACCTGGGCAACAGGGTAGAGCTGGCCCTGGTTGAGAAGGTTGCAAATAAGGTGGCCTGAGTGCATGCGAGCAGGAGAGCCAGGGGGATGAGCAGCTCAGATACCTCTCAGGCTCAGATCCAGGGCTCTGAATTGGCCCTCCCAACATCTATGGCATCCATAAACTACTGAAGTGCATGAAGGGGCCAGTCCTACAGATCCAACACTACAGGATCTCCAAGATACAGGGCATCAACAGTATAACCTAAAAAAGTCCCACTGAGGTTCCAGTATTGATAGAATAGTAGAAGCCAGAGGTCTCATAGACCAAAGAGTCATTGCAATGAACATTTGCAAGCAAAGAAGTGTGGACAAAAGTGTGTACTATGGAACAAATTCTGATACACTACACACCTCACAGTGATTTTTTTCCTTCTGGTAGGGTGAAGGTTTCAAGGATGAAGAGTGGGCATGAGGGGATGGGAGATAAGTGGGGTTTGGCTGCATAATGTGAAATTCACAGAGAACCCATAAAAAGTCTTTTTTAAAAACAAATGAGCACAGCAGATGAAAAAATAAGTGAATATTGGGCCAAAGAGAAAGCTTAGTTGTTGGGACCTTATATTGTTAAGTTAGTTAAGTTCCACAGGTCTTCAGTTTGATTCCTAGTGCTGACTTGGCAGTTTGCAACTATCTTAAGTACAGTTCTAGAGAATCAAACATTATCTTTGATATGTATACATGAAAAAGACATATACATAAAATAATATAAACAAAATGTAAAGAACAGAAGTTATCTAAATAAATTTCTATCAGTTTTTGTGATCATACCTTTTTAAAAAAATTATTCTCCCATCCCCAGAGGGTGGTTTATCCAGAAACCAAGAAAATAAAAATCAATCAGAATAAACTAAAGGGGGTGGGTGGAGAGAAACCCATTAACGACCAGGCATGCAGGCCAGCAGCCCACCTCCACCTCAGGAGGTCCCCAGAGACCCCTGCCCACTGCCACAAGAGGAAAATCAGGAGAGGGCTGGGGAGGGCATCAAATCAGCTATGTCTTCATTATGAGAGTGAGAGAGGTGGCAGAGATACGCAGCTAGATGGATATATATTTATATAATAAATCCGTAAGTTAATAAAGTAAATAGTAATTCTCTGGAAGTTTTTAGTTTTTTTATAGTTTTTTAAAATTTTTTTTCTTTTTTTTTAAAAATGATTTTTTTTGTTTGTTTCTGTTCCATTCTTTGTGTTTTGTTGCTTTTGGTCCTTAGAAAATCTGAGACTCAGAGCCCAGGTGAAACAAGGCCAGGTGGGCTGGGGCTGATTGCCCCAGCAGCCACTCCTGAGGCAGAGAGGGGTTATGGCAGGTCCTCTGCTCCGGGTGATCACAGAGGCAGGGAGGTGGGAGGGGCCGCTACAGTCTGGTCCAGGGGAGCTAGGTGCCCTCTGCTGGACTTCTTAGGGCAGGCTGCTCCTAGACAAGGCACATGGGGCTTTGGCCTGGATGTGAGAGGCTTTGAAGGGGCCTCAGGGGCAGAAGGGACCTGGGTTTAGAAAAGTATCTCTGGGGCACAGAGGAGGGCCCAGGGGTCTGTTGTCCCTTCCATATAGGCTAAGAACCCATAACACAGCATATATACATTAGCAGACCAGAAGTGCTGATGTCAAATCTCTCTCCCCTACAAGACTGAGAAAGAGAAGCCTGCCTAGCCCCTCCCTGCCTGACCCCCTAGAAGGACCACAAAGTGCTCTTTGCGTAGATACAGAGTCAGGGTGGGGGCAGGACTCCTCAGCCCCTCTGGGAGGCCAAGGGAGTCTCTGTTCAGGGTGGCTGAGGGCCTCACAGGTCGCTCTCCCCATAGAGGGCTGTGGAGAAGGGCTTGTAGTCAAGGGTGCCAGGAGTGGCATCAGGCCACTGGTAGGGTGCCATGCAGGCGATGCAGTACTCAGCCTGGTGGGGGGGGGCAGCTCTTTCCACAGCTCCTCAGCAGTCCTTGTCCCCTTCCAGGACCTTGAACGAGGCAATGACCTACCTGATCAGCTGTGTCTGTGTCTGTGGTCTCCCTCGACATGAAGTCAATGAAGGATTGGAAGGGCACGAGGCCGCTATAGTTGGGGTCAACCACACTCGTGATCATACCTTCCATGGGAGGTTTTGGGCATCCTTGAGCTACTTCATATCTAGAGTAAAAAATAGTTGGCTGTTAGCTCTGTTAGTCAGATTATAATATATCGACAGTTATTTCACAGATTAAGCTATTTAATATACCATGGGTCCCCAAACCACAGAATTACAGTATTTTCCTCCACTAAGGCAGAATACCAATCTTTCATAGAAAATAAATCAAGAGAGGCTGGGGAGATGCCTCATTCAGTGAAGTACTTGTGCAAGCCTGAGGAACTGAGACTGGATTGCACGCTTTCCTTTAAAAACAAAAAGTAGAAATAGTCCCAGCCTTCTGACAAATCACCCAGTTGATTTCCAAAGTGGTTGTACAAGTTTTCATTCCCACCAGCAATGAGGAAGTGTTCCTCTTGCTCCACATCCTCACCAGCATATGCTAATCTCTTGTGTTTTTGATCTTAGCTATTCTGACTGGTGTAAGATGGAATCTCAGGGTTGTTTTGTGTTGTGGATGGCCCTGGTGCTGCCTGTATTTTGATGTTCTGCTTTCCCAGGGGGGCTGTCTGGAACAAGGAAGGAGTCACTTCCACAGGTGACTTCTTGTGAACCTTCCCCCAAATGAATTAAGGGACTAATCATTGGGCAAGTAGGGGGGACTTTTGGATTGGACCAAAGAAGAGAGGAAGCAGGAGACAGTTAGAGGCTTTTATACAGGGATAGCAAAAGGACAAGATGTAGCTACTCATGTCTCCTGGTTTCAATGGCAGATCTGCCAGGATTCGCCACCAGAGGATTTAGATTTAATATAGATTATAAGATTAGGATTCTAGTTGTTGTGCCCAGAGATTGAGTTACCATTGTTTCTTCAGGGACATGGATTTAATAGCTATGAAGACTCTTTTTCTTGAGTAATCTTAAAGAGTTTTGCCTTGTAAGATTCTGCTCAGTGGTCTATTTGTTCTGGAGACTTCCTGGATTTATTCTGTAGCTAATCACTGGTTCTTTGTGAAGAGGGATCATAGCCAGGCACCTTCTAGGGACCGTAGAAAGAAAGGAAATAGACCATACAGGATTGTACCTCACTCACTATTGAGCTAGACTGGCTGATTGGCAAGTCCAAGAGACCCTTCCGTCTGTACCTGCCCAGTGGTGGTATTCCAGATTACTGCTGTGCCTGGATTTTTTTTTTTTTTTTTTTTACGTTTTGGGTTTGTTTGATTGTTTGTTGTTTTGATTTTCAATTTAATTTTATTATTTTACTTATTCACTTTACATCCTACTCACTGCGCACCTCTCAGTCACCCCTGCCCCATTCCTTCCCCCATACCCCTTCTCCTTCTCTGGTGAGCAGGTGGGAGCCTCCTGGGAAATAACCCCCACCCTGGCACTTCAAGTAACTGCGAGGCTAGGTGCTTCCTCTCCAACTGAGGCCAGACAAGGCAGCCCAGGTAGTACAATGTATCCCAAGTATAGGCAACAGTTTTTGAGATAGCCCACACTACAGTTGTTTGGGACCCATGTGAATGCCAAGCTGTACATATAATACATATGAACGGGAGAGCCTAGGCCAAGACCGTGTATGTTCTTTGGTTGGTGGTTCAGTCTCTGAGAGCCACAATAGAAGCCCTGAAGAAACTTGGAAAACACCCGCTGCTGTTATGCCTGTTGACAAGCACCTGAATTCCCTGTGATCTCAGCTGCCTGTCCGTCAATCCTTTTCTTTCTAATGACAACATCTGCCCAGAGCTCACAGTCTTTGCTTCTGTTTCAGTGAACACTTGAAGGGTCTACATGAACATATAGTGTTGTAAATAGAAAGATATGTTATTTCATTTTTAATTTAATTTTGTTTTGTTTAAACATGTTTATTTATCACAACAGATACAATTCACATCTGACTAGCTTTGTTTCTCCTTTCCCCTCCCACAACCATGTTCACTGGGCCACTTCCTTGTATTTGAGCAGTCAATGTACTTTCAGCACACTTGCCCAGCAGTACTTTTAAGTCCATTCTTACAGGGTGAAAATGGATTTCAATAATTTATACAAACGTGGGTTATGCTCGATCACTGCAACTTCCAGCTACTGTACATAGGAGTGAGAAGGTTATAGAAAAGTGCCACAGCAACAGTGCCCTGAGAAAGGAAAGGGGGCACCTTTAAAAAAATGGATAAAATCAGGCCAAGGGACTTCAGAGGGAATGGAACATACAGGAAATGAAAACATTTCTTTGCAAAACAAATGGGGCAACACTGCTCTCGACCAGGTGCGAGTGCTGCTCAGTTGTCTCATGATATTTGTACACTGCTCATAAGGTTCAAAATCGTATCCTCAGACACACATCACCTGGCGCTTGCACTGGACTTCTGAAAATGCAAGATTTCTGAATGATAAATTAACCCCCCCAAATTTTTTATTTTATTTTTTTAAAAAGCTAATTTTGCAGACAGGTTTCCATGTAAAAGGCTAGGTATTTAGCCACCTCAGCATTGACTAGTTTCAGATGTCTAAGCTCTGTTACACATGGCTTCCCATGGCTTCACTCTACAAAACATATTTACTACGTGAAGATACATCTACAAGAAATCTACATTTCAAGGGTTTTACAAATCAATCTTGTATCTTTCCCCTGAATTGACTCTCACAGACCCTGTCCCCATGTCGTTTCATTTGCCCAGCTTGACAGTCCATGGTCTACTTAAATGCAACTCAAAATGTTCTGACTGGGCTCATTTTTAATTTTAACTATATATATACTATTATTTATTGTTTTTTCCATGTAGCTTTGGCTGACTCAGTATGTGTCATGTAGATCAGGCAGTTTTCAAAATTTAGACATCCTCCAGCCTCTGCCTTCTGAGTGCTGGGGAATTACTTTCCCAAACTAGCTCTCTTCAGGCACTGGTTAATACAATGGGATGAGAACAATTCTTTACAAATGTAAAGTAGGCACATCCTGCTACCCATCTCCTCACAAGGTCCTAGTCCAATTAAACTAGTAGTCCTTACACTACTCCTTACACTAGTCTTTAAAGCCCCAGCATATGTGTACACACTCACTTCCCTCGTTCCTTCTGCTCGTGCTACACTGATCTGCACACTGATACACCAAGCTCAAGGCCTCTGCCTCTGCTGCTCCTTTGACCACACAACCCTATGGTATCTTCCCTCATCCACTTCAGCTCTGCTCAGTTATCACTCTTGGGTGAATCCTGTCCTAACCTTGTTCTCTCCAAGCACGAGCACACACTCCAGGCTCTATCTTGTTCCAGGATTTATACCTGTTTTTAGTGCACCCATGGCCATTTGACAGGTTTCCGTTGTTTCTTTATATTTTGTTTCATCACTGGAGAGTGAGTTCCAGTAGGACAAAAACTTCAGTCTGCTTTACACTCAGGTGTAGTACATTTGGGGAGGGGACTGCATGGAGGACACGCAGGTGCCTGGTAGATGTCCACTCAGATGTGAAGGAATGAAAGCCTGAGTGTGCTGTCCAGCTCTGCAGGCACAGGCTGGACTGACTGTGAGATGCTGCAGGCTGATGCCACAGCTGCTAGGATTTTGACAGACAGCATAAACTCTAGCAGTGCACAGTTTTCCTGAGAACTGACCAGAGACACATGGATGCCTCCCCTCTGGTGCTGAGTAGTTCCCAAATGTCAAATACTTTCCTTTACAGCATTTGCTTTTCAGAACTGAACCAAGTTGGTGAAAGGAAGTAGGTCCCCTGCCCTGTGTTCATCTACTCCTCACTCACCAGACTGATCCCAGATTACCAGAGTTACTGTATCTGCTTCTGATGGTGGGTCCAGACCCCAGCACCAAGGCACTGGAACAGCAGGAGAGAAGACAGGCTGACAGGAGCCACAGGGATCTAGGTAACTCCATTTTATCTCAGTGAGTCAACAAGCTCTTGTGTCCCCGGGTGGTAATCAGGTTGTCTTGCTGTGCCCAAGTGACCACACCTCTGCTGGACACCAGAACCTGAGCAGTTCCTGCAGCCAATTCATTGCTGACGTGTACTTGCTTACAACACAGTAGAAGCTGCTCTTCTGTCCTTTAGCAGCTCTTATGTAATGCTCTCCTTTTATATGTAAGGATACTGAGGTGACAATTTTAGTCCCCATTCATTCAACTGTATTTATCGGAAAATTCCCTGGGATTGACTAGACACACTGGCCTCAAACTCACAGAGAACCACCTGCCTCAGGCTCCTGAGTGCTTGGATCACCACTAACCTGGATTCTCAATTGACACTTTAAAACTCCTTATATTTTGGTCACTTCTCAGCCTAAGAACTGGGCTCCTTGTGTTTAGCCTAAACTGAATCAGTTTATGCTCCCTACAACTGGAAATAATTTCCTTTGCCCACTTACCTCTGAGTAGCAACCCAAATGCACCAGCCAACAACTCTTCATTGACTCTACCAGCTGGACAACCCACCCCAAGACCTTGTACTGGTTATCTCTCGTTGTCTACCTCGTGTATCCTTCACAGAGTTCTGACAGCTGCATGTCACCCCTCAGTATTTCCATAAAATTCTTAGCTAGGCAAATTACCCACAGTACTCTGACTGCTTAGTCTGTTTACACAACCTAATTGTCCATAGCTTTCCCTACTCTCCAGTCTGGCAGGGTACTCTCAAATTAAAAGCCTTCTTTGCAGGGCATGGTCTGACTGTGATTTCCACAGAGAACTTAAAGTTCACCCGATTTTCACTCCTTGTTCTCTCTGCAGCCCAGATCTGCAGGCTGTCTCCCTCTTACAGCTCATTCACTCTACTGTATCTTTCCCATCCCCACCTGCCTCACAGCTGTCAAGTACATGGAACCTCTCCAGATGTCTGGAGTCAGCTCCACTTCCCCTGGACGATCCTCTCTGCCGAGACTGTCCTCTCCTCTGAATCCCTACTTTGCCTCTCATCCTGCTTCTAAAGCCTTCCTTCAAAGCCTTTGTGAAAAATCTAGTCTCAGCTTCATGTGGTGGCAATAATCATAGCTTTTGTTAAATAGCAGCAGGTGAATTTCTGATTTCCAGGCTAGCATGGTGTACACAATAAATTCCAGGACAGTCAGAACTCTCCTGTAGGGAGACCAAGTCTGACAAAAACAAAAACCAACGAACCAACCAACCAACCAACCACCCAACTAACCAACGAACCAACCAACGAACCAACCAACGAACCAACCAACCAACCAACCAACCAACCAACCACCCAACTAACCAACGAACCAACCAACGAGCCAACCAACCAACCAACCAACCAACCGACCGACCGACCGACCAACCAACCAACCAGCCAACATACAAACTGTGAGCTGGGCTTTGTGGCCCAGGTCTATAATTCTTTCTGGGCAGAGGTAGGAGGAGCAAGAGTTCAAGGTCACCCACAGCTACATAGAGACTTCTGGACAACCTGGGCTACTGAGACCTACTGGGTATCTCTCTCAATCCCTCTGTACCTTGTGTTTTACACAGAGGCTCCCAATAAGCCTGAAACTTGGTAATTTGGATCTGGCCAACAAGCTCCACAGATCACCTTGTCTTTCCCTCTTCTGTACTGGGATTAAAAGTTTCTATCTATAGATCCATGCATGTGGGCATCCAACTTAGGGTCTCATATTTGTACAGCAAACACTTTAATATGAAACTGTCTCCATAGCCCCATACCTACTTTTCTTTTTATTTCATTTTAAAATAATTTATTTGAAATGTTAATTTAAATATTTCAACAAATATTTCAGTATTTGCTTATTTAAATTTTTTTTTATTCATTCCCCAGCCAGTTAAAATGGATTTTCTCTTTAATTAACAAGTATTTATGGGTCATAATATGGGACTTTGTTTAGAATACTTTGACCCTGGGAAGAATATGTGGATGAGGAGGGTAAGACTGTGTCTGAATCTGGGTGCCAGGGCACTGGTGTGGTGGTCAGAGACAACATTCTGGAGTTGGTCTCTCCTTCTACCAAGAATCTGACAGCTTAATTCAGGTGGTCAGGTTTGCCTAGCAACCACTTTTAATCCACTGAGCAATCTTTCCAGACCAAAATTAATAAATGTTAACAAGGCATGGATATACGTACAGAGAAATTCACTTTATCACTGTCTGCTTTTGTAACTATGCCTTTCCCACAATGAAGGTTAAAGTAGACAGGATTAATTTATTTACTGGAGACTTCTGAGGACATCCAATCCTTTCCCCATCTTGAACTTCAGACAGATTTCTCCTGAAATGTGGCTCAATTTGTTTGTTAGGTCAAACAGTGTGCTTATAAAGGAAGCCATCATCCCGTCCTTCATATCATAGTCAAACTATCTGTCTTTTTCTTTTTTTGTTGTTGGATATTTTATTTATTTACATTTCAGATGTCATCCCTTTTCCCCATCCCTCCCCCAGTAACCCCCTATTCTACCCCCTCCTCCTTCTTGCTTTTTTTTTCTTTATTAGTATTTTAAGTTAACATACAATGTACTGGGTTTTATTACAGCATTCTCATACATGAGTCATTAGAGTTCTGATTTGTTTCTCTCTCCCCCTTCCCTTTCTTCCTCCAGCTAGTTTTCTCATCTGATTTCCTGTCACATGTATTTCATCACCCTCCCTCCTCATCCTTTTTTTTTTAATAAATAACTTTAAAAATGTTAATCAAAGGCTTTATAAGTTTGGTAATGTTCAATAACAAGATACCCATACAATCAGAAGTATAACCCAATACCCAACCTAGATATACCTTTGACTGGCGGACACACGCAAACATCCACCTCCATGTTCTCTCCCCCCACCCCCCCCGCCAGTCTCCTAGCTCCTCCTCTCCTTCTCCTCCTCCTCTCCTTACTCCTCCCACCTTAGATCCTCCTACATATCACCCTTTCTGTTAAAATAAAACTTTTCTCTCAAAATACAATTAGAGCATAACTATATCAATTTGTATCAGTAAAGGTACAAGATAGACCTAATACCCAGTCCAACATTTTGTTGACTAACCAGAACCTCTGTCATCTCTCCTAATTAAGACTTAGTTCTGAACCTGGCTTTTTTCTTGGCTTTAGAATGAATGTCAGCTGAAAATCATCCTCTCAAATCTATTCTCTCAAAGTAAATATCCGGGATTGGCTATGAGACTATAAGTATTCAACCCCGTCAGAAATCCAGAATGACTGAATTAACTGAAATTACGGGAAACAAAGAAGCGTAGCTTCTAAAACTTAGCCAATTTATAGAGATCGCTAAACACCTGGACAGTCCCTATACTACAAGAAGTTGGAGCATCTGATCTTCAGCAACTGTCCCAGGATCATCTGACAGACCTAATGATGCAGAATTATTAAGGGCTGATTACTCTGTCTTGCCAGTTATAATCAGTTGACTATTCCACAAGTATGTCCTTTTCTGGACAGTAATTTGTCTGTAGATGAAAAGAGGCAATTCTTGCCTAATGGCTGTCTCACCACAACTGGAGTAACTCCAAAGATGCTCAATTTCTTCTTAGAATCCAAGACAGGAGGCTATCAGGAGCAGATAGGTCTCTAATCAATATGAACCTTAATGCAGAAATGTTTGTAATGACAATTCTGTGGACTTCCGACATTTTGAAAAACCAATTATCCATGTAAGACAATCTGGACTGTTGTCTGTTAACTCCTCTCAGCTATTTCTAAATAAAATATAGAAAACACTCTAACAATAAACACACCTAAATGAGGAACTGGTAAAAGTTTAACACATGATTGACATTGTTTGACAATTTGTCTAGCTTGTTCTCTGGTAATTTTAAACATGACCTTTAAAGTTTTATAATTAAGGTGATGTAACTCATGAGCCTTTATGGCCTGTTCTAAGTTAGATGGCAGATCTGATAAAGTCACTGTGGCTATATGAGTGGCTAGATCTGCCTTGGTGTTTCTTTCAGTGAGAGGACCTGGTAGCCCAGTGTGGGCTCTCAGGTGTCCTACAAAGAATTTACACTTTCTCTTTAAAATTAATTGTTGGCACTGTAAAAACAAATTGGCTGTTTCTGAGGAGTGTTTTATTTGTGCAGCAGTTTCTAGCAGAGGAATAGATTGAGCTATATATGAACTATCTGTGTAAATATTAATGGTTTGATTTGGAAATGTTTGAAACACAGCAACAACAGCATGTAATTCAACCAATTGAGCTGACACAGCTGATGTAGCAAAGGAAATTATTTGATCTTTAAAGGCATAAGCAGCCGCTCCTGATGAGGACCCATCAGTGAAAACTAGCAATGTTTCTTTTATAGGTGTATGTGTAGTACGAAATGGAAAAACAAATGTATGGCGATTACAAAATTGAACTAATTTGTCTGGCGGATAGTGGTTATATAGTTGACCATCAAATGAAGCACATGTTATAGGTCAAACTTCAGAACTCTGTATAAGCCAATTAACCTGATGTCTTGTATATGGTTGTACTATGACATCAGGATCTTTTCTAAAATATTTTCGACTGTTATCTCTGTCTAACATAATAATATCTGTTATAGCTGTATAGTATGGATAAAGAATCTTCTTAGGGGATGAGGGAAGACGAACCCATAATATGGGTGCAGTTTTTCAAAAAACTGCAGTAGGAGTTAGTGTTAAAAATAAGAAAATATAAAGGCTTAGAATAATTAATGTGAGTTACAAATTGGGATGAAATAGCATTCTCAACCTTCCGTAAGGCTTTTTTATCCTCTTCTGTTAGAGCCTTGCCAGACTTAGGGTAAGGATCTCTTTTGAGAATGTCAAACTAAGGTTTCAACTCTCCTGTTGTAAGTTTCAAATATGGTCGTAGCCAATTAATGTCTCCCAACAGTTTTTGAAAATCATTAAGTGTCTTAAGGGAATCAGTCCTCAAGGTGGCCTTACTGTTAATATGTGGACCATTAATCTGAAATCCTAAATAAGTATATGGATCTTGTAATTGTATCTTTTCTGGTGTTATTTGTAACCCTGTAGTCTGTAAAGCTGTTTTAAGATCATCAAAGCACTGGAGTATCTGTTTTTCATCTTTTCCTGCTATTAAAATATCATCCATGAAATGAATTATGTAGATTTGTTTCCACATGGTTCTAACACCCTCTATGACGGAAGCCACAAACTTTTGGCACAAGGTAGGACTGTTAGCCATACCCTGAGGCAAGACCTTCTATTGATATCTTTTCATAGGTTCTCTAAAGTTTATAGCGGGAACACTAAAAGCAAAGCACTTTCTATCGTTAGGATGCAAAGGGATAGTAAAGAAACAGTCTTTTAAATCTATAACTATTTTATAATAGCCTAAAGGTATGGCCACTGGTGTGGGCAGCCCAGGTTGTAAGGCTCCCATCAGAATCATGGTCACCTTAACAGCCCTCAAGTCTTGTAACAATCTCTACTTTCCTGACTTTTTCCTAATGACAAATATTGGGGTATTCCAGGGAGAGTTACTCTCTTCTAAATGTCCTGCCTGCAATTGCTCTTGTACTAGCAATTGAACAGCTTGTAATTTTTTGGTGGCTAGGGACCACTGATCCACCCAGATGGGCGAGTCTTCCTTCTAGGTGATGGGATCCACACAACACCCTAGGGGTACAGCTGAATCAATAGCCCCCATCAAAAATACCCCCAAGACTCTTCTTCCAGAGTTACCATGGACCTCAATAGGATGAGTAATCCCATTTTCACTTTTTCCTAGTCTTTTCCCTGGAGAAAATCTAGAGTTTATCATTTGAGCTGTGATTATTTCATTAGGGCTGTACATAATCAATCCCAACTGGGATAATAGATCTCTGCCCCAGAGATTAATGGGAAGGCCTGGGATGACATAGGGTTGTATATTCCCTGTATACCCTTCTTTATATTTCCATGTCAGCACCTTAGAGCTTTGCTGTGGATTTTGACTTTGGCCAATACCCCTTAAATTGGTTAAAGTTGGGGTCAGAGGCCAGGTGGCAGGCTAATCGCTTTGTTTAATAATCGTCACATCAGCTCCTGTATCAACCAAACCTTGGAATGCCTTCCCATCGAGCAATATTGTCATCATAGGTTTTTGTTTAACTATAGGCTGTACCCAGTATGCTTCAGAGGAACCAAAGCCTTGATCCCCTCTCTTAGGACTCTTATATTTGTGATTAGTAGGAATCAATGGAAGTAACAATAGTTGAGCTATCCTCCTTCCTGTAGGAATAGTGACTATATTCTCTATTGCCTTGGCCATTACCTTAATCTCACCTTGATAATTATTGTCTATAACTCCAGAAAAAATGTGTAGTCCTTGTATAGTAGCACTGCTTCTTCCCATTATCAGGCCAAACACATTTGGATAGAGTCATCCAAACACTCCAGTGGGTAAGGCCTGAAGTCCCATTTATGGGGTTAATACTGTGTGGGTAGCAGAACTGAGGTCCAGTCCTGCGCTTCCTGGGGTTGCTCGACTAAGTTCTGAAAGGGGTTGTTGTTTGTTGGTATGATACTGACTGTCCCATAAGCCTGTTTTGGCTTGTATTGGCTCGTGTCCTAGGGCTGGCCCCTGTTCCCGTTTCCCTGATTATGGGAAAGGGTGTTTCCTTGTGCATCTGTCTTGGACCTACATTCACTAGCCAAATGCCTTCCACGTTTGCAATGTGGGCATAGGCCAGGCTGTTTTCTAGGCTGTCTCTAGGTTAACTCATTTTATGCTTTGCAATATTTTGCAAAGTGTCCAGGCTTGCCACACTCAAAACAGCCCCTTTTGTCTCTACTTGTCAGAAAATCTCTTACTGATTGCCCTTGCATGGCAGCTGCCATAGCTAAGCCCTGTTGGTAAGAGGGCCCTATGTCAGAACAGAGTCTGATATACCCAGTAAGGTCTGTCTTTTTCCTATAGGGTCTAATGGCCACTTGGCAGGCAGAATTTGCATTTTCATATGCAAGCTGTTTCACATTATCTGCACCTGCTTCTGCATTACCAAAAATCCTTCCTGCTGTTGTCATTATTCGATGAACAAAATCAGAAAATTGTTCATCAGGCCCTTGTCTGACTGAGGTCAAAGATGCACCAGGGTCTCCCTTTACCGGGAGACCTGATATTCTTTTTAATTAATTAAGTCTTGATATTCTTTTTCTAACTCGATTTGTTGTTTAAGCAAAGAAATTTTGTCCTGTAACTCCTTTCTGGGATCACAACCACCATCTCCATAGCAGGAGCATCTGGAGGTGGAAGAGCAAAGAGAGGGGGCCTATGGGAAGAGGACCATTCAGGGTTGTAATTTTCGGCTGTCTCTTCCTCTAGGTCAGCACAATCTAGCTCTGTAAAATCAATTACTTCAACCTTTGGTCGTATTTTGGATTCTATACTTTTCTTTTTCTTTTGAACATGAAAGACAGTATTTAAACAGCAAAACAGAAGCAAACAATTAACACGAGTAAGCAGCAAACAACAAAACAAAAACAGAGAGTTGAAATCAGGCTGGTCTCCACACGGCAGGTTCCCATGGCAATCACCTCTGTTTCACTTTTGAATTTTCAGTCGATCCTTCTTCTGGTAATGTCCCTCACTGGGTCTCTCATTCTTGCTGCCCCACGTTGGGCGCCACTTTGTAACAGCCCGTTCTGCTGTTCCGGTCCGCGGGTCAGGGCCTAGAAAGAGAGTGGGGATGGAGAGGCGAAGAATGGAGACGAGACAGAGTCTGCTCTGGAGACGGAGTCTGTTGAGTCTGCTCTGGAGATGGAGTCTGTCCTGTTCTCTTCTCAAGTCTCTCCTTTTATATCTCTCCTCAAGTCTCACCTTGAGTCTCGCCTTTAATCTCACCTTGAGTCTCTTAAGTGTTGGGATTAAAGGCGTGTGCCACCACTGCCTGGCCTTGATTGAAAGGATTAAGATAATTATCAGAGTGTACTCAGCTGTTGTAGGCTGTTGAAACAAGTCTCTTGTCAGGGTATATGGCTCAAGATGGCTGTAAAGATGATAGCCGCTTTCTGTTTAGAGTCGGCTCCCAACATTCCCAAGCTAGGAGAGAGGAAGGGAGGGACTATTTGCACAAGCAGGAGACTAAGCTATTCTTTGCAGATAGGGTTGGCCTTCTGCAGTTAGGTTATATGTTTAAACAGAGTTCAGAACACATGCAGAGCACTACTGTGTTCAAGATGTTTGCAAATGCTTTGAGATCGTCTTGGGACTATGGCCTGGAGTTTGCAATATCTGGATAAGCTGTTTCAGGTCTCTGGAAGGGCAGTTAAGGATTATTAGCCAGTAGGCCATCTGAGCCATCTCTCAAGCTAACCCTCTCCCCAAACTCCAGTGATACCCCTAACACAAGGTCTTACTCTGCAACCATGATTTTCCTGGAAATCATTCTGTATGCCAGTCCTTCCTCAAATTCAGAGTTGTGTATGTCTCTGTTCTGCAAGTCCTGAAATTAAAGGCATGTGCTGATACACTCAGCTTCTCCAATTACTATTGAAAAAATTTGATCAAACTGTTGCATCAAGGTGTCAAGTAAATATTAAATTGTAAACCCATATTAAGTTCTTGGGTTTTTCTTTGTGTGTTTGTGTGTGTGTGTGTGTGCCACTTCTTTTTGTATCCCAGGCTAGCATCAAATTCACTTTGTAGCCAAAGTGAATCTTGAATTTCAGATACTCCATGTTCTGAGTGCCAGGATTAAAGATGTGTCATCACAGTCATTTATGTGCTTCTTCTCTTTAATTGACAAATATTTATAGGTCACCATATTTGGCTTTGCTTTAAAATACTCTGAATTCCAGGAAGACTAGGTGAGAGAGGTGGATAAAAATTGTCTGTGATCATTAGTGTCTGGGCAATTATGTACAGTTCAATAACAAACTTCTGGAGTTGGTCTCTCCTTCCCCCAGGGACCTGACAGTATAAGTCAGCTCTAGAGGTGGGCCTAACGATCACTTTTAATCTACTAAGTCATCTTACTAGACTGAAATTAACAAATGTTTAGAAGGGATGAAAGTAAGTACAGAGATCTTCACTCTAATATGCTCTTCCTAATTAATTAATTAAAATTAATTCCTAATTTTCCCATAATAAATATTAAATTAAACAGGATGAATACTTCAGACATCTGAGTACAGCCTGCCTTTTTGCCACTTGAACTTCTGACACATACTTCAACTGTCTGAATTACAGATCTATTGTTTGTAATCCCTAGTTATAAGCTTATAAATGAAGTCTACATCCTGTCCCTTCATGGTAAAGTTAACTCCTTTCCTGAACAAGCAGAAACACATGCCCTCTGTCACTCCCTAGTAGCTTCCTATTTCTGTAAATGACACTACTATTCAGGGTGATGCTCACTCATAACTTGGGTGTCATCCTTGACTCCTGTCTTCTCACCATCACATTCAATCAACAAATATGACTCCTTTTCACCATCCTGTTGAGAGCAGTCTTCTTGTCAATCTAGACCTGAGGTTTTACAAAAGCCTTCTCACTAGTTTCCTTGATTTTTTGCTTGTCCTCTGCACTTGTGATCCACAAATATCCAAGAAGTGCATTTAAGAACATCCCCTGGGATGTGGAGATGGTACAGCAGGTAAAGTCAGCTGATGTCAAGACTGACATCCTGAGGTCAGTCCCTGAGTTCCATATAGATGAAAGACAGAACTGACTCCCTTTGACCATTCCTGTCCAGCCAGAACCCCACAGAATCTGTTGTCCTAGTCAGGGTAGAGATCCTCCCATTGCTTCTTGTCTCTCCTGAGATGCTGGCTGGCTATTATCTGGTATCCCAGTGTTACGGATTAAAGGCAGATTGACAAAAAATTATTATTTTTTCTTAAAATAGAAAGTAGAGAGAAATTGAGGAAGACACCCAACAGTAACCTCTTACCTCCAATCTCATGCCAACACATGTACATAGATACAGTGTAACGTGCGTGCGCGTGCACGCACACACACACACACACACACACACACACACACACACACACACAAGCATAAAAAATAAAGTTCCACAAAGCTTACAGGATATCTTAAGGATAATTTATTTCATTGATATGGAGGGATCTCAAGTTGATTACAATCAATTTATGTGAATAAAAGAAACATTAATTCCATGAAAGTGTTGTCATGAAACATGACAGAGAAACTTGAGTGCTTCAGAGACTTTAAAAACAATGTAGCCATGTCTCAACTCAGGATCCTGAGCAAGAATCATATATACATGGGAGGTGATACATAAGACTCTGTTCTCCACATCCTAAAATCAAGCAGTGAGATAACAATGGATGGGAGTGTTGGTAATGGGATCTTCTCCAAGACTGTTGCTGATTTATGTTGTGTGGATGTTTGAGGAAGAATGCCTCTGTTAGATTCAGGTATTTAAAAATGTGGTCCCTCATTGTGGTGCTGTTTGAGGATGTTATAGGCAGGTACAGCCTTTCTGGAAGAAGTATATCATTAGGGTAGACTTTAAGGTTTCACTGCCTTGCCTAACTTCCAGTTTGATCTTCCTGCTTCCTGCTTGCAGTTGAAGCTGTGCTCTCTCAGCTAGTTTCTCCTGCTGTCATGCCTTTCTGCCATGATTGCTTTGGAACCATAAGCCCATATAAACTCTACATAAGTTCCTTATCATCATGTTGTTTTTATCACAGCAATGGAAAAGTCACTCATACAAGCTGAGACCATCATATGTCCATTAGAGTTCATGACCATTAATGCACAAACCTGCAATTTTAGCACTCGTGAGGCTGGGGCAGGAAGAGCAAGTTCTAGGCAAGCCTGAGCTATATAGCAAAATCCTCCATCCCAAAACTAAATACAACAAATCAGTGTGGAGATGGTTTGTAAGGGGAAGCATTCACATAGCACTGCCTATCAAACCCCTCAGGAAATCCCTCAGGGAACAAGCTGCCATCTTACCTCCATGATGTCCTTGTCAATGTCTAGAGATGGGACATAAACTCCAGGGTTTTCCATTTGAAACATCATTTCCATGTTATCCATACTAAATGTTTCAACTCCTTAACAAAATGAATGATAGAAATTCATGAATCAAAACATTATTTTTAAAAGGTTTAATATTTTATTTTATATATGGATGTAGCTGATCTTTGTGAGTTCCTTCTGCTAATGTAAGCGGGGCCTTTTTATACCCTTTCATCCCTCTAACATTAAGTATGAGAGGAAAAAATGATAGAGGGGAAAGAGGGCAGCATTATTGTTAGACAACTTCCTGCTGATTTGGGGATGTTTAGTTCCTTAGAGAAGTTTTGATTTTCACTATCAAGACATCTAATTTTTTATTCTTTCACTTTTGCACAGGAACTTGACAACAGAAACCAACAGCTACTAATAGCAATCACAAGCACATACCACTGCTGAATGCCAAGGTATTTATATTACCTGTTAGTTGTTCAAAGTTTCCACAAATGGACATAAGGCCAGAGCGTATGTGCAGAGGAGAAATTCACGCCCCTGATAGAGCAAGAAGTAAATCATTGTCAGCTTCTACAGACAATCTGAAGCAGCACCATATCCCCCACCTGGGGTAAAAATGAAAATATATTCCCATAATATTTGTGTGCTTTTCAAACAAAATAAATTTCTCACTATATATGATATTTTTCCATCACACATATCTGTGGGCTACTTGTATCCAGTAACCACAGAGGCCACAAGAGGATCTCAGGTCCCCTGGAACTGGAGTTAAAAACAGTTATAAGCTGCAACACATTACTGGGTACTGAACCCAGGTCCTCAATTTACTTGATGAATAAGCCATTTGTCTAGCCCCACCAATAGAGATTCATAAAATTCAGCATTACAAGAGAATATAATAGAGACAT
Organism: Grammomys surdaster; assembly: GCF_004785775.1. NCBI lineage: Eukaryota > Metazoa > Chordata > Mammalia > Rodentia > Muridae > Grammomys > Grammomys surdaster. The sequence continues at coordinate 464,114 of NW_021604579.1, read as the reverse complement.
TATTTTGGTATTTACACACAGAAGAAAATATTACAAGACCTTGATTCTTATAACTAAAGAACTGTTTCTATAGGAATATTAACTTGTAGGCACAATAAAATATCTGGAGTTCATAACATACAATGGCCTGGAGCAGAGGGTCTGAGGCAGCATTTGCTGGTATTCCTGATGGAACAGCATGTACAATGAATGCACATTGCAAGTGTTTGGTGTTCAGAACCAAGGCTCTATTGGAGTGGAAGGTACACATACTACCAGGACAACTAGATTCACTTCTCTCTTGATTTTGAATTAATGTTTGTTCATTATGTGTCTAGACTATTATTGCCATATTTTCTTCAAGCCCTACATTCCATCTGATGACCTCTCATGGGGTCTCAACCCACAATACAGGAATCTGTAAGCTAGGTAAAGAGGCCAGCCTCCAGAATAAAGGACAATGTTTGCAAACATGCTTATAAGCTTAATGTCCAGAAGATATAAAGGAATTCTTAAAACTTAGTAAGACAGATAGTATAATTAGAAATCATGTGTGTGCCTGTGTGTGCTTGTGCAAGAGCCTTGTATATACAGTTCTCATTCTTAGGCTAGTTGTTTTTGAGACAGCACCCACATGGTAACTCACAATTATAATTCCACTTATGGACACTGATGCCCTCTTTTAGCCTGGAATATGGCATACAAGTAGTGTACCCACAAACATGCAAGCAAAACATTCACTTAGTATTATTTTTTAAATGGAAGGTCTTAATGATTAAATTAAAGAAACAAAATCAGGTCTTCAGAAAATGGAGAGATTACAATTAACCACAGTGTCTATCTTCCCATTAAAAATTAGGACCCATCATATGCATTAAATTCTATTAATATAGCCATGTGAAAAAGTCTACAAACTTCAAGTGCTTTAACTAGCTCAGAGGTAGAACACTTGCTTAGCATACATAGCCAGGAATTTTTTTTGTCATTAATGAAAGTTGGCTTTGCCATTTTACTTAGGCTGGCTTGGTGATTACTTAACACAGGCTGGCTTTGAACTCATGGCATTGTTGCCTCAGCCATCTAAGCGCTAGGATTAAGGCTCTGGGTCTGACCAGCAGTACCACAAAAAAATCACAGAACAAGAAGGAAGAGGTGGAGGAGGAAGAGGAGAAAGAAGAAGAAAAGAAGAAGAGGAAAAGGAGAAAGACCTCACAATTATTTAAAATTTTAAAAAAATCTATTCATTTTATTTTATGTGAAATTGTTTTGCCTGCATGTGTATATGTCATCAGAAGCCAGAAGATCCCCACAACTGGAGTTAAGCATAGTTGTGAGCCACTACATTGGTGCTGGAAATCAAAGCTGGGTCCTCTGAAAGAACAAGTACTCTTAACCTTTGAGCCATTTCTCTAGCTTTTTGCAAATATCTGAATGGAGACAATTCCAAATGTCTTCACTCTGCCTGATGCACAAATCTGTATCTGTTCCTGTTCAATTCCACTCATTGACCAGGTTATTTCTTCTAAAGTCCTACTTGCCCCATCCTTGCTCCAGCTGGTTTAGATGTTATTCTGAAGGAATCTCAGGCCTCAGCCTAAACATTAACTTCTCTGGGCTCCAGGAAAAGCACCTTCCAAAGACCTACACACATTCCAGGAAGGGCTCAAGATAAGGGAGTTAAAAGATTATCAGGAAGCTGGGCCCTTAGAGTAATACACCTGGGTAAACAGGAGCTATAACACTCCTTGTCATAAGATAATGGTGACAAGAACCCAGGTGTGGGAACGGCCATTTGAGGTCAGCATTTGGGGTTAACATTGTCTAAAAGGTGATTGTAAAAATGCCCTTGTAAACCCTGTAAAAATGGTATAAAAACATCTCTCAGCTTTAGCTCGGGGTTCCTCTAGCCTGCGTGCGGAGGAACCCCAGTGCACTGGTTATCAATAAACCTCTTGCTTTTGCATTGAATTCCCTGTCCGTGAGTGTTTCTGTGGGAGCTCGTCCCCTGGTTTGGAGCTTAGGGTCCAGCAATTCCTCTATTAAAAGCTAGAACTCAAAAAAAGGAAGATATCTCTGAGTTCAAGGCTAGCCTGGCCTCTGTAGAAAATTCCAAGACAAGCAGAACAGTTACCCAGAGAGACCCTGTCTCAAAAAAATCAAAACCAAGCAAAGAATGTGTAATGATTTATAGATGACCCAAGTTCTAGGACTAAAGTTTGGTGACTCACAATCACCTGTAGCTCCAAATGTGGGGGTACAAATATTGCTTCTGGCTGGTGGGAGAACCTGCATACAAGGCACTCACATAAATAAATACATATAAATGAATTGTTTAAATTTTCTCTGTGTGTATTTGTTTGTATGTGTTGCTCACATGTTTGTGCGTGCACTACCTGTGTGCCTGTTGTCTGAAGATTCAAGAAGAGGTCACTGAATCCTCTGAAGCTGAAGGTGTAAACAGTTGGAAGCTGACCCTGTATACTGGAAATCCAACCTGGGTTCTCTACAAGAGCATCTAATGTTTGTGACCAGTTGTTCAGCCCTCTCTCCAGTGTCAGAAACAAAACAAAACAAAACAACAAAAAAAAAAATCAAAATTGTGTGGTGATCAATTCCTTTCCTGAAACATTCTGGAGATAGTGAAAGAGGGAAGTCTCTGTAAATTCAAGGTCATCCTAGTCTACATATCAACTTCCTGTTCTATCAGGGCTGAACAGAGAGATTCTGTCTCAAAATAAGCAAATAGAGCTGGAGAATAGCTCAGCAGTTACAAGCAAGGACTACTTTTCTCAGCACCCACATGGTGGCTCACAACTCTCTATAGCTACAATTGCAGGGGATCTAGCGCCCTCCTCTGGCTTCTATGGGCACTGCATGCACATGATCCACAAATATACACATGTGCCAAGCCTAACGTGGTCCTGGTAGAGACAAAGTGATGGGACTTGAAGATATGGTTATGTCTCAACAAAATAGTAAATGCCAGGACCTTCAGGCTACTACCCTTAAGGCTATAGTAAAGAATTAAATGCATGAGTTTGAAAATATATACCATTTCAACTATGCAAGAAAATAAGGATGCAATATCAATTGCATGATAATCTTCATGAATCTAAAGGAATAAAGCCAATTACACTAAGATCCAGCTTTTCAGAAAGATGCAATGACAGGCAGAAACAAGTGCAGGGCAATTCCTGAGTTCAAAGTCAGCCTGAGGCACAGTGAGTCCAGGCCCAGGTGTGATAGAAATGATAATTTCAGGACAATGTCCCACCCAACTAGCTAATCATCTGTGCTTAACAAGGGAAGACAGATCTCGAATTCTTTCTCAATGCTAAGAAAAAATTTGTGCTTGATATCTCCTAAGCATCAAAGGGCTGGGTTGTTCATGGGATGCTGATTCATAAGATAAGCAAAAGGAAACCAGGAATAAATGACTGGATTGATATGTAAAATAAAAGATTGGACCTGTGTTCTACAGTAGATGAGCTATTCAGAGAACTTTTTTTAGGAAAGAAAGAGAGAACTGCTTGGAGAGTTAACACATACACACACACACACACACACACACAAAATCAAGGAGGACATGGACGAAGAGCTCTCTTTGAATAGTAAGGAAGCAGAATAGACAGAGAATAGACAGAGAAATCTCTAGAGAGAAAACAGAACAGAGGGGGGGGAGGGAGGGAGGGGGAGGGAGGGAGAGGAAAGGAGGGAGGGGGAGGGAGAGAGGGAGGGGGAGGGAGGGAGAAGGAGGGAGGGGGAGGGAGGGAGAAGGAGGGAGGGGGAGGGAGGGAGAGAGAGGGAGAGAGAGGGAGAGAGAGGGAGAGAGAGAGAGAGAGAGAGAGAGAGAGAGAGAGAGAGAGAGAGGAAAAGCCAGATCAAAAGAACACAGGTCATCTGCCTGGATCCACGATTTGACCTTGAGTCATTATTTTGCCACTCTCAGACACCCCTTCTCTCTGAAAACTCTCCATGCTGAGGCTAATCCTTGGCACATATAGGCAAAATGCTCATATGCAGAAAATAAGTAACAAACGAATCTCAAAAACAACAAAATAAAAAAATAAAATCATAAGAACTGAAATGGGAAAGGATGAAAAGACATCTCTGTAAGAAGACAGGAAATGGCCAACAGCGGCATTGCTCTTTAATAAAATGTGAGATTAAACAAGTTACGACTCATATCAAGACAGATTTCAAGGAGAAATAGGAACACTTGTGCCTTATTGGTGGAAATAGAACAATAAAACCCCTGTGAAAAAGTAGAGCAGTGACATAAGTGAATGTAGCTATCAAATGTCTAAGTAATTTCACTGCTGCCTTTATACCAAAGTCAATACAGAGCCAGACAAAACTCTACAAAAAAGTTTGCAGTAACAATGTTAGTAATGGCAACAGGTAAAAACAAACCCAATGTCCATTAATGGATAAATAATCTGTGCTATATTAGCATAATGGAACACTATTCCCCTATAAATAGCATGCTGAAACATGCTACAACCAGGGCGAATCTCAAAGCATGTTCCAAAAAAGTATCCTCCACAGAAGACATGGGATATACTTTACCTATTATATACTGAGTAAGTCACCATACAAGAATAGACAATATCCTGGAGGTTATCCGAAGTGAGGAAGAGAAAGGAAAAAAAAATGACTTAACCCATAGGGAGGGTTTCCTGAGTGCTGACACTTCCTGAAATTACAGGGGAGGTAAGATTCTCTCAGCTTATGTACAGGATCAATACCCCTGACTTGAGCACTGAAAATGGTAAACCTACTTTTACATGAATTTCACCTCAACACTAACAGATTACAAAACACTTCTTGCTCAGCTCTGTCCAGCAGGTTCTAACAAGCTTTGGAAGGCCACGTTGGGCTGGAAAATTATCCCCGCTAATAGAAGGCTTGTCCAGCATGGAATAAGCACTGCTTAGATCACAGGATGGTGTAACATTGACAATGGGTGCACACATATGGAAGGCAAAATCAGAAGGATTACAAGTTCAAAGTTGGCCGGGCGGTGGTGGCACACGCCTTTAATCCCAGCACTTGGGAGGCAGAGACAGGTGGATTTCTGAGTTCGAGGCCAGCCTGGTCTACAGAGTAAGTTCCAGGACAGCCAGGACTATACAGAGAAACTCTGTCTCAAAAAACCAAAACCAAAACCAAAACCAACCAAACAAACAACCAAACAACAACAACAAAAAAAAACAAGTTCAAAGTTTTCCTTGGCTACTGTATAATTTAAAACACAAGAAAACAATGAGGGAGCCAGGTGCAGTGACAGGAATCTGTAATGTCATCATCCAGAAGACTGAAGCAAGAGGATTGCTTGGACCAGGATGAGGTACATGAAGTGCCTGAGGCACACACAGATAAAGGCTAAAAATGACAAGGTCCCCTGGGTTTTGCATTCTGACAGAGTGACTTGTGATGCTTTACAAACAGCTAGAGCTTAAAAAGAGCCTGCACCCCAATGGCTTCACAGAGGACAATTGCTGTTACATGACTCACAGCCTAACAAAATGTGAACTTCCTACCTCTGTCTACTCAAACACAAACACAAATGGCATAATGAAGGAAGGCAAGATAATTTCTCTTACTCAGTACAAGTGCCCCACTCCTTGCTGAGGTGCAATTCTCACAGAATCAGTCTGCTGTCTTCCTGTCCACAGTGTCTATTCTTCATTAAAACTTTTATGTTAGTCCTGATCTAGCAAATCCTTTTACCCCTGTACTAGGAGCTGGTCATCTCCAACACAACACAATTTTGTGAGCAACAAGCTTAGTGCTGGAGGGTGCAGCATCTACCTCCCATCCTCTGTGAGCCTGGTCCTCGAAACCTGGGATCTGAAGCAGCCTTACAAGACATGTCCATATTAATGGACTCTCATTCCTCTCTATTGTTCTCTTTAACCCACCTTAAAAATCAAACTCCAACTGCTTTTGTCAGCACACACACGCATGGCGGGGTCTAGTGATCAGTTCCCAGTCTGCTCATCAAAGACCTATCTATGTGAGGATTGAACCTTCTATCTTTTCTTCCTGTTGTGTCGAGAGGGGGTTGGTTGTTGTTGTGTTTATTTGTTAGTTTGTCTGGTTGATTCATTTTAGGTTGGGTATCACTCAAGATTATTCAGGGATCTACTGCAATCTCACTACTGACTAGGTAATCAAATCTGCCTTTGAACTTGCAGCCATCTAACTTCCTGGGCCACATCAGCCCTGTAGTTGCAGGTGTGAGACAATACTCTTGGCTTGCTTTCTTCTTCAGGGAACAATATCTTCAGTGGCTTCCAGGACACTGAACTCTCCTGACCTCCCTCCACCCCTCTGGATGTTGTCTCACTGTCTCTGCATGGCTGATTTCTGGTTGGTCACTCCACCTCCAGGAGCTGAGGTGTCTCTACTCCTGGCATAGCCACTCCTGGGATTACGTTATCCTATAACAAGACAGGACAGAACAGGACATTAAATTAGCAAGAGTCCCAGCACTCTGAACTGAAGTCCTCACCTTTGTAAGTAATTCTGTGTCACCTCTCAGTTGTTTGAAAACAGTATCAGATTTACAGAATCCAAAACTTGGTGTGCCTCACATATCCTCACATATCAGTGATCTCAACCCTCCAGAAGTGGGACACAGGATCCTGAATTCAAAGCCATCAAGGACTCCAGACTGAGCACTGGAAACTCTATGTAACACTGCAACTTGGAAAGCAGGAGAGTCAGGAGTTCAAGGTTACCTCTGGGACCCTGGACTTTTGGCTCCTGTAGTCCCAATACTCACAAGGTGGAGGCAAAAGGATCACTGGGGATTTGAGGCTAGCCTGGACTACATAGTGAGTACCAACACAGCCTTGCCTACACAGTGACTGAGATTCTGTCTTAACATAAAATAACAAAAAAAGAAAAATAAAATAGAGACCAAGGAAAATGAAAATGGTTTTTCTTGGCTACATATCAAGATGAAGGACAACCTGTGTTACATTAGACAATATCTAGAAAAATCAAAATTATGAGTCCTAGTTCCCAAGATTTTAATCCCAGTACTTAAGATGTAGAGAAAAGAGGATCAGGAGTTTACATTGAAAATTGTAGATTATTATAGGCTATGATATTAAAGAAAGAAGTAGGCAAGGTTGGCATGGTACTTCTACTGGTAAGCATAAAGACCTGAATTCAATCCCCAAGACCTATATAGAGGAAGAAAAGGAATGTATCCTAAAAATTGTTGTCAGATGTCTAGATGTTCTGTCCTACCCCCCCCAAACTTGAAAGTCCAAACTAATAAAATCAATAACTTAACAACAATAAAGAACCTTGATTTAAGTAGACACAAATACTGAATCCAGTTTTAGATTGTCTGTTATAGTGTCTGGCAATGTCTTCAGGTTGGCTGGGAATTAACTCATGATCTTCCTGCTTCTCCCTTCCCAGTGCTGGCATGACTGGCTTGTGGCAATTGTTTTTTGTTTAATAGCATGATCTGTCTGTCTGTCTGTCTGTCTGTCTCTGTCTCTCTCTCTGTATCTCTCTGTCTCTTTCTCTCCGTGTTTGTCTCCCTCCCTCACCACTTCCCTATCTCTCCCACTCCCCTCTTTCTCTCCCTCCCTCCCTCTCCCACTCTCTCTGTTCTTCCTTCGAAGCCCACATGTTGTCCTTCTCTACTTCCCCTCTCCCCCCTCTCATAAACACACACCAAGTACTCCTCAGATTTGCTCACCCTCCTAATTACCCATGTTTGTAAAAAAGAATTTAACTGTCTATTTGTCCAAGGCCACAACTGTGGTGTCACCTCTGCCTGCTTTGTCTATCAGACCATATCTAAATCCATGATGTCACCCTCAAATATGTCAAAGTTCCACCACTTTTCCACACTCCATGTTACCACACAGCTGTTAATATAATTGCTACACTGATCTGGACAGTTATATACCTGGCTCAGGGCGTTTTCTTCTACTATTTCTTTGACCAGATATCCAAATGGCATCTTCCCTCATTAACCTCAATTCTGCTCAGTTGTCACTCTTGGTGAACTACCATGATTTTAATCCCAGTATTTTGATCCCATGAGAATCACTGTCACTATATAATAACAGCTCTGAGTCACAGGCTTCTCTGGTGTTTAATATCTGCAGTTGCTCCTCTGAGGTCCTGTGACATCTAGAATTTATTCTCAACAGAACAATTAAAACAAAAAGGACACTACTGGGACAAGATCGACAGGTTCTCATGCCTCTAATCATAATGCCTGATCCCATAGGGTCTCTCTCCTTCCTTTCTACTGTCTATGGACCTTACTTGGCCCTGATCCCTCTTGACTTTAGCACAAGACAAAGAAACAACCAACTATCTACAGGATGAATCCAGAGAGTATCAGAACAGACCACTAAACTCAATCTTACAATGGGAATCTTTTAAAAAACATTTTCCAAGAAAATAAACCTTTATAGCAAATAAATCCAGTCCTTGATAGGTCCTTATGTTGTTTCTGTTGATAAACAGCCTAACATCATTGAAATCTTTATGACTCTGTTCATCAAAAAATTTCTCTCTAATGACAGCCACAGCTTTTGTTTCAGCAATCACTTGAAGGTTGTGTCACAAATAGAAAGAGTCACTCATTTCATTTTAAATTTTAGCTAAATATATTTTATCATTTATGGTTCTCCCCATGTGGCTCTGGGTGATCTGGAACTTACCATGTAGATAAGGGAGGCCTCAAACTTGCAGACATTCTCCTTCTTTTGCCTCCTGATTGTTGGGGAATTACTTCCATAAACTAGTTCTCTACAGGCTCTATCTACCACAATGGGCTCAGAACAATTCTTTACACATGTAAAATAGGCACATCCTGCTCGCAAATTTCTACTCCATTTCCAAGTCCTTACAACCAAAATCCCCAGAATATGTGTCTACATTCAATTTCTTTTCTCTCCCCACTCCTGCTACACTGACTTGGACACTTATATACCTGGCTCAGGGCCTTTGCATCTACTGTTCCTTTGACCACATCCATATGGCATCTTCCCTCATCCACTTCAGCTCTGCTCATGACTCAGTTGTCACTTTCTGGGTGAACTCTGTCCTAATTGGGTACAAGCACATGCTCACACTTCAGGCTCTATCTTCTTATAGGTGTCATGTCTGTCTCCAGTCCATACATCACAATTTGAAATGTTGCCATGGTCCCATCATGACATTCAGCTACAGAGGTGGGGTGCAGCAAAAGAAGAAACTGATTCCTCTGTCAATTTAACCCTCTCTTGTTATTCTAGAGCCCAAAGCTGGTTGTTTCTGTCAATTGACTCCAGCTGATAGCAGTAGGGGATTAAGAAAGGAAACTTAGTTACTTGGACTTTTTACTCCTTACTTACCTTTTCATGAGCCAGAGAGAAAGAAAACACTTGGTAGATGGAGCATAGCCCCAACAGCCGTGCTTTAGTTTTTGCTCTCAGTCTTCTTATAGTTTCTTAGACAAAAGTTCATTATAAAAGTACATCACAGATAAAATGGTACACAAAACAGAGTTATATATAAGCTCCTCATAATTTTCAAGCAACAGTTTCATATGGCCTTGCTTTATCACAGTGCAAACCTTGGCCTCATTCTTGGATCTGACTTGGAATGAATGCTTTTCCCTGGTCACAGATCTGTGCCAAGCCTATGGCTTTCTTAGTGCACTTTATGAAAGCTCAGTGTACTCCTCATAACACAGCTATTATTTACTTTTCTATGAGAGGGGTACATTCTATTCTCGACTCTAATTTATCATATATTGCTGGTGAAATAACTAAAATCATTTCTTTAAAATTTCATCATAAAATTATTTTACTCAAATCAGAATTTCTGTAGTCATTAATATATCTAAATAGCAACATTATATATAAGTGCATCTTCACATTGATCATCAGGAAATTTGCCAAATAGAGTGGACTGATGTTCAGGAATCATTAGGCTCTGTAATAGTGGCAGGAATGGCTTTTCAGCATAGAGAAGCAATCCTGGGATGAAGTCTATGGGGTCCTTGCCTCACAGAGCACACCCATCAAAGCCATGCAAAATGGTGGGCCATCTCCAGAAAACTCATTTCCTTGACAACCTTTCCTAAATGGTTTCTGTCTACATATTTCCCTTTTTCTTCATATTGTGTTTCCCCACTGGAAAGGAAGTTCCATAAGTGTGAAGAATCCAGTCTACTTCACGCTCATGTGCAGTGAGTGCTGTGAGGTAACTGTGTGAAGGAATGAACTCCTTGGTGTACTGCCCAATTCTTCAGTGACAAGCTGGCCTGACTGTGAGCTGCTGCAGGCTGAGGCCACCTCTGCTAGGATTTTTAACAAATACAGCATAAAGCCCAGTAGTGCACATTTCTCCCTGAGAGCTCTCTAAGGACACAGGATTACCTTCCCTCCAATGCAGATCAATGCAATCCAAATACTTGCCCTTACAGTTCCTGCTTTGCAGATGTGAACCCTTGTGGGAATGGCAGAGGGTCACCTGTCCTATGCCCATGTACTGATCTCTCACCTTGTCTGGACAAGCACACAGGGGGTAGTTGAGGAGATTCTGGCTGTAGGTCTCACTCCTTATTGACCTGGCATCACAACACCAGAACAGAAGACAGACAGTCAGGATCCACCAGGATCCAGGTAGTACCATCTTAGCTCAGTGAAAACAAGTGCTTGCATCTCTGACTGCCAATCTGGGTGTCTTGCAGGGACTCAGCTGACCACGCCCCTGCCTGGTGACGCAGAATGAGTATTCCCTACAGCAAAACCATTGCTCACTTATGTTTATTCAGCCATTATCTTAAACCAGAAGCTGCTCTTTCAGCCTGTAACAGATCTTCCTCAATGTGCCCATTTTATACATTGTAATAGGACATTGTAGTGACAATGTTAGTGTCTTGAAAGAATTGAACATTGGCTCCTCTCTCAGCTCTGTCTTAGGAGAGAATTGTATCTTTTTTTGTGAACTGTCTCACAGTTGGAATGGTTTTTATTCCATTAGTTTGTACCCCTCCAAATGGAAGAACTAAAATTTTGCCCCTGGATGCCTGACCCCTTTTATTATAGCAATCCACATCATAATAGCAGATGCACTGGCATCATTTGAAATCTTATTAAAAACAGCACCTGACAATCCACTCCAAACAATCATATGTTCCTCATTCTTCTGTAGACACATACATAGAAACCTCAGATGATCAGGAGGTGACTAGATGGTTCTCTCTCTCTCTCTCTCTCTCTCTCTCTCTCTCTCTCTCTCTCTCTCTCTCT
>NW_021604579.1:434099-452750 GCF_004785775.1 Grammomys surdaster | reverse complement strand
CGCTCTCCCGACCCCTAGTCCCCGCACCCACCCACACCCCTCCCTCTCCCCCTCCCCTTCCCCTCCTCCTCCCCCCCTCTCTGATTGTGTGTGTTTTATGCCTTTCTTTCTGTCACTTTCAATGGCCTGAAAGTGATGACACAGACAGATAAACCATAAACTTACAAAGATTCATCTGAACTAGCCTCCTGTGAGTTTGGATCAGCACTGCACTAGCTTTTCATTTGACACTATAATATACCTCATAGTTTGTCCACTTCTCAACGAAGAACTGGGCTCTTGTCTTTAACCTTATGCTGAATCAATGTATTCTCCCCAGTTTCTTTGCCCTCTTACTTGAAACCCACTGTGGTAACCAAGATGTTTAAATACACTCCACCAGCTGGACTATCCAGAACACCTCCAAGGACTGGGTAGCTCTCCTTGTCTGTCTCATGGATCTCTCACATGCTGGATGTTTCTCCACAGTCTTACAACAAGCTCTTTAGTAAGGCAAATTGCTCACAGTCTTCTGACTGCTGGTCTGTCTGTTGGCCCAAGTTTAAATTTCCAGAGCATTCCCTACTCTCCAGTCTGCCAGGGTATTCTCTGAAATGAGACTCCACCTAACCCACTTCTTCCCAGCACATGTTGTCTCTATTTTCCACAAAAACCTGGAACTTTCACCAATTTTTATTATGTTTTCTTTCTGCAGCCCAGATCTGCAGGCTCTCTCCCTATTGCAACTCATTAACTATACTGTTTACACATCCCTACCTGCCTCACAGCTGTCAAGTACATACAACCTCTCAACAGCTGTCTGGAATCCACTCCACTTCTCCTCTTGTAGTCTCTCAGCCCAGACTGTCTTTTTCCCTCAATTTCTACTTTGCATCTCATCCTGCTTTTAAGGCCTGTCCTTCAAAACCTTTATGAAAAAAAAGTGAGTGTACAGGTTTCACACCTTCAATCTCACTTCTTTGGAGGCAGAAGTAAGTAGATCTCCGAGTTCTAGGTCAGCATGGTCTACATAGTGAGTTCAGGATCAGGCAGGGTTACACTGAATAACCCTGTCTCAAAACACACAAGTGAACAAAACAGTTAGGCCTTGGGGCATAGCTGAATGGTATACTGCTTGTCTAGCATGGATGAGGTCCTGGTTTCAATTCTCAGCCCTAAATCTGGTCATAGGGATGCAATACCATCTTGTGGCCTGTGATGGTATCAGGCATACCTGTAGTACACTTTATATATATGCAGACAAAACACTCCTACATATAAAATTAAACAAATGTTTATAACTAAACAGGAACATCATTCACAATGAAAACACCTTAACATTTAAACAAACCTTTAGAACAAACAACATTAAAACAACAACAAAAAGGCTTGACATGGTGTGTGGTTCCATATTTCCAAGGAAGTTTTCACCAAATCAATAAGGCTCAACATCTTGAAACTTTGCTCATTAGTAATCTCTTCTGTCTTCTTCTTTTTTCTCTGTTTGCAATATACAAACATCACATACAATACTTGAATTTGAACAACTGGTTTCTCATTGAAGATATTCATCTTATCCTTAGCAGCTCAGGATAATTTCCCCTCCACACTGCTAGACACAAAGCTAAGTTCGAGCTGAGTGCGAATTTATTGTGGCATTCCTCAGTATAGTTATGGCCCCACTTCAACATGTGTTTTCATGGTTTATAACACTCCGGTCATGTGGCAAGGAACTTCCTCAATTCCTTCAAGTCTGAAAGAGCTAATCCCTCTGTTTCCAAACAGAAGGCTCTTCCCTTGCATGTAACCATCATGGCCGCCTGTGGCCATAATGCTTTAGTTCTCCTCATAATGCCCAGCAGGTTAATGTGTTCTTTCTGTCCATTGAACCTGTAGTATCTTTAGAAACAGGATGATGATACAAGCCATGCAGAAGTGGGAGAAGAGCTATCTTGCAGAAAAACTACGGGAATCTTGTGGGATTTTATGGTGTGTTTACAAGACAGCATGAGCTTCTTTCCTTCTGATAATCTCACTGTCAGAGAATAAACACAGCCACAATTTAAAGCTAAATTTGCAACAATATTTCATTAAACACTTGGCAGGTTGACTTCTCTGTATCCACATAACTGCTAGAAGTCATGATTTGCATGGATTTTTTATTTTTTTTATTGGATATTTTATTTATTTACATTTCAGATGTCATCTCCTTTCCCCATCCCTCCCCCAGAAACCAATATCCTATCCCCCTCCTCCTTTTTGTTTTTTTTTCTTTATTAGTATTTTAAGTTAACATACAAAATACTGGGTTTTATTACAGCATCCTCATACATGTGTCATTAGAGTTCTGATTTTTTCCCTCTGCCCCATCCCTTCCTTCTTCCAACTAGTTTCCTCATCTGATTTACTGTCACATGTATTCCATCACACCTTTTCCTCATCTTTTTTTTTAAATTAGTAACTTTTAAAAAAATTAATCAAAGGCTTTATTGGTTTGGTAATGCTCAATAACAAGATGCCCATACAATCAGAAGTGTAACCCTATACCCAACCTAGATATAACAACTATCTTTGCCTGGCAGAGAAACGAGAACATCCGCCTCAGTGTTCACCACCCATCATATCCTAGCTCCTCCTTTCATTCTCCTCCTCCTCTCCTTACTCCTACTCTTCATCTCCTTATTCCTCCCACCTTAGCTCCTCCTACATATCACCCTTCCTGTTAAAATAAAAACTTTCTCTCAAAATACAATTAGAGCATAACTATACCAATTTATATCAGTAAGACCTAATACCCAGTCCAACATTTTGTTGACTAACCAGAACCTCTGCCATCTCTCCTAATTAAAAGACTTAGTTCTGAACATGGCTTTTTTTCTTGGCTTTAGAATGAATGTCAGCTGAAAATCATCCTCTCAAATCTTTTCTCTCAAAGTAAATATCTGAGATTGGCTATGAGACTATAAGTCTTCAACCCCGTCAGCAATCCAGAATGTCTGAATTAACTGAAATTATGGGAAGCACAAAGCAGCGTAGCTTCGAAAACTTGGCCAATTTATAGAGATCGCTGAACACCTGGACAGTCCCTATACTACAAGAAGTTGGAGCATCTGATCTTCAGCCTTCTTGCCCAGGATCATCTGACAGACCTAGTGATGCAGAATTATTAAGGGCTGATTACTCTGTCTTGGCAGGTATAATCAGTCGACTATTCTGCACGTGTGTCTTTTTCTGGACAGTAATTTGTTTGTAGATGAAAAGAGGCAAATCTTGCCTAGTGGCTGTCTCACAACAACTGGAGTAACGCCAAAGATGCTCAATTTCATCTTAGAATCCAAGACAGGAAGCTGTCAGGAGCAGACAAGTCTCTAATCAAAATGGACATTAATACAGAAATGTTTGTAACATCAATTCTGTGGACTTCTGATGTTTTGAAAACCAACTATCCATGTAAGGCAATCTGTACTGTTGTCTGTTAACTCCTCTCAGCTATTTCTAAATAAAATATAGAAAACATCCTAACAATATACTCAGAGCCATGAATTTGCTATAGGCCCTTAATTCACAGGCTAACCATCTTGAATCAGTTAAAAGAGTAAAAGAAGGACTGGGTCTAAGCCTTGTATTCCTAATGTGTTATATAGGCAAATGCCTATGAGAGTAACAATATTAATCTCACTTTTATATCAATAAGAAACTCATACCAATGAAAATCTTATATTTGAAATCAAAGTAAATTTTGTCCATTTAAGAAATTATAACTTCAGCTTAATAACAATTATACAGATTTCTACCAATAGGTTATGGCTATGCATTAAATCCTAGCTATTCTTCCCTATTCTGACAAAACCACTACTTTTCCCTAGAAAGAAAGCCCAATATTAACCACCTCAGTCCCCAAGCCCAGGAAATAGGGGCACCAACTCTTCATTAACTTCTTCAAGCTGGTTACAGGTGTTGAGATATTAGAAGAGGGGCGGAGGGGAAAGAGTAAATTGATAAGCCTCTGACGTCTATGTCTTCACTGCATCCAGCTGAAATTCCAGGACATCAGAGGTTCGAGCAGGTCTGCTTAGCTTGCTTGATGAGTAGATACAAAAGGCTGTGTATTCTGCAATATACAATTCTCAAAACAAATTTTAGTATCAAGATAATTTTTTGTTTGGATTCTGGAATCTAGTCTTCTGGTGGCCTGCTTCTGTCATGTCTAATCCATATAATTCTGGGAGTTTCTATGAGGGTGTGCTCCCACCATCCTCCCATTCCTGCCTCCTTGCTCTCGAATTCCTGAACACTAGGGATCCAAACTTTCAGGCACCAAGGCCTTCTACTTCCACTGATAGCTGACAAGGCCACCCTCAACTACCTATACAGGTGGAGCCATGAGTCCTTCCCTTTGTGTTCTTGGGCTGGAGGTTTTAGAATGTCTACTCCAGCTTGTTTCTTAGGACCATTTGCTTGAAAAATTATTTTCCAGCCTTTTACTTTAAGGTAGTGTCTGTCTTTGTCACTGAGGTGGGTTTCCTGTATGCAGCAAAATGCTGGGTCCTGTTTACATATCCAGTCTGTTAGCCTATGTCTTTTTATTGTGGAATTGAGTCCATTGTTGATGTTAAGAGATATTGAGGAACAGTGATTGTTCCTTCCTGTTATTTGTCTTATTAGAGGTGGAATTATCTTTGTGTGGCTATCTTCTTTTGGATTTGTTGGAAGAGGATTACTTTTTTGCTCTTCCTCAGGTACAATTTCCCTCCTTGTATTGGAGCTTTCCTGCTATTATCCTTTGTAATGCTGGGTTTGTGGAAAGATATTGTATAAATTTGGATTTGTCATGAAATATCTTGGTTTCTCCATCTATGGTAATTGAGAGTTTTGCTGGATATTGTAGCCTGGGCTGGCATTTGTGTTCTTTTAGGGTCTGTATGACATCTGTCCAGGATCTTCTTGCTTTTATAGTCTCTGGTGAGAAGTCTATTGTAATTCTGATAGGTCTGCCTTTATATGTTACTCGGCCTTTTTCCCTTACTGCATTTAATATTCTTTCTTTGTTTTGTGCATTTGGTATTTTGATTATTATGTGACGGGAGGTATTTCTTTTCTAGTCTAGTCTACTTGGCATTCTGTAGGCTTCTTGTATGTTTATGGGCATCTCTTTCTTTAGGTTAGGGAAGTTTTCTTCTATAATTTTATTGAAGATATTTATTGTCCTTTAAGTTTGGAATCTTCACTCTCATCTAAACCTATTATCCTTAGATTTGGTCTTCTCACTGTGTCCTGGATTTCCTGGACGTTTTGTGTTAAAACCTTTTTGTATTTTGCGTTTTCTTTGATAGTTGTGTCAGTATTTTCTTTTTCTTTTCTTTCTTTCTTTCTTTTTTTTCTTTTTTCTTTTTGGTTTTTCGAGACAGGGTTTCTCTGTGTAGCTCTGGCTATCCTAGAACTCACTCTGTAGACCAGGCTGGCCTCGAACTCAGAACTTTGCCTCCCAAGTGCTGGGATTAAAGGCGTGCACCACCACCGCCCAGCGTGTGTCAGTATTTTCTATGGTATCTTCTGCACCTGACATTGTCTTTTCTATCTCTTGTATTCTGTTGGTGATGCTTGCATCTATGACTCCTGATTTTTTCTCTAGGTTTTCTATCTTTAGGGTACTCTCCCTTTGTGATTTTTTTTATTGTTTCTATTTCCGTTTTTATGTCCTGGATGGTTTTGTTCAATTCCTTCATCCGTTTGGTTGTGTTCTCTTGTAATTCTTTAAGGGATTTTTGCGTTTCCTCTTTAAAGGCTTCTATCTGTTACCTGTGTTCTCCTCAAATTCTTTGAGAGTGATATTTATGTCCTTCTTAAAGTCCTCTATCCTCATCATTAGAAGTGATTTTAAATCTGAATCTTGCTTTCCTGGTGATATAGGGAATTCAGGACTATTCTTGTGCTTGCCTTTCACCATAGGGATCTCCTTAGTGCTACCTGCCCTGTCTCTGACTGGAGCCTGACTTTCCTATTATCTTGGTTGTTTCAGAACTGTGTGGGGTGGGTGTTACTAAGATACTGCCCAGGTTAGAGATCCTGGGAGGCCCGCTTCCTCTGGGATTTGTGAAATTGGGTGCAGAGCTGCTGCCCAGGATCTGCTCAGGCCCAGACCGGAAGGAACTCAAACTGCCTGTCTTAACAAACCAAAGTATATACCCTCTCTTCCTCCCCAGTGGCTCCCTTTGTCTGTAAATGACAACACTATTCAGCAAGTCAATCAAACTGCTAACTAGGAAATCATCCTTGACTCCTTTTCCCATCACATTTCATCATCGAATACATCCTGACTCTGACCCCTTCTCACTCTCATGCTGAGAGCACACTTCACTGTCATTCTACCATAGACTGTTACAAAGGTCTTATCACTAGTCTCCTATATTCTGTTCTTGTCCTTTGCTCTTGCCATTTATAAGTACCAGGGTAGTTCACTTAAGAGTAGTACCTGGGGTGTGGAGATGGTAAAGCAGGTAAAGTCTCTGACTGACAACCTAAATTCAGTCCCTGAGTACCATATGAAAATAAGACAGAACTGACTCCTTTTAGCTTCTCTCTGACTTTCATAAGCACATCATGGCACACATATGACCATACACAATAAATATGTACATGTAACATAATTTAGATTTAATGGTTGAAGAGAGTCTTAGTAATTCAGCATGCACTGCTCTTGCAGAGGACTCATTAACACCCTCATCAGTTGGTTCACAGATACTTGTCCTTGAGATTCATGGGATCTGAACTCACTGCTTTCTAGAATGTGCAGAAACGCACACATCCAAATGCACACTCCCCACCCTCCAACTACTACCTACCACATGTCTGGAATCATTTCACTTCAATAAAATTCTGTCATTCAGTTTGAAACTTCAGTGGCTACCTAATGATTCACCTATACCACAGAGTTTTTCAATGCCAAGAAACTTCCTACTTCCTCATTAGTGACGGCTAGTTAAATATAGGATGCGGAAATGGGATTTGACAAGGGCAGTTGACTTAGTGTACAAATCAAACTACTAATGTTTTTTTTTAATGAGTGGATTTTGTGTGCCATTGTATATGTTTTTAATCTAGTAGCACTTAGGATAAAGGGGTGTCCCTAGAATTTGAAGGCAACATGGGATACAAATTAAGATTTATCTCAATAAGGAAACAAGTTCAAAATACTAAGTGGATCCATGGGAGACTAATCCTGTATTAAGAAGCATTACAGGTGTGTTGGCTGTGACTTATGTGTGTCAATATGTCTCAGAGACAAGAGAGGCTATGTCTATACTCAGTGTTTTGACCTGTGAACATCTGAATGATTAGGAACCTAACATTCCCTGGATAAAACCAGACTGAGATGACTACCAGTCTGGCATCTAGTAGGCTTGGATGGGCCCTCAGGATGGGAAGAAAGTTTCAGAATAGAAGAAGTCTCTTGTGACCTCAGGCCTTGGACAGAGTGAACCAGAGACAGATGACCCTCATAAGGAGCATTTTGGCTGGGCTTGGTGAGGAATAAGTACAGGGGGCCAGCCCCAGCAGGGATCTTCTTTCTTGCTGGTTCTTCTTGAGTCAGCAGTGGGGGAAGAGTGTAGGCAGAAGGTAAGACTTTGTCTTAGGAGATATTTAGGGTTGCAGTATAATAATAAGTTTACTTATCTAAGTCTCAGTTCCTGTGACTTAGCTGACCTGCCTTCTGTGATTCTCTGAGGCCAGAAACTGCAGTTTCTGGCATTACCACGTCTTCCTAAAAATTGCAAAGGATTTAGTAAATAGCCTTGGTACTATCTCAGCAGGAACTGTGCTTCTCTAAGTTTTATCCTGCTAATGGGATACTTAAAAAAGTGATCACAGTGTTTATTACTGAGTTGTAGAAAGTTTTCTATGAAAACTATCTAAGAGGAAAAGCAGAAAGATCCTAAGTTGGGGAAGGGAAAAATATCTCTACTCTAAGTGGGGAAAGGCAAAAAATTCTAGTAAGGGAAAAATTCTTCTCTATTTGCCTCTTATCTCTTTGTCCTCAGTACTTACACATCTTTTAGAGTATAAGATAACATGTTACAAAGTTCATAACAAGTTCACACAAAAAATTGAATTTTAAATTGAAATAGAAATTTACAACAGAGAATGTTTACATGCATATCCATTAGGAGTAATTATCTGGTTAAACATCCATCACCTGTCTCAGCTCCACAGGTTTACTGAAGGTTTAAAACCATAACTAAGTTATTAGTGAAGTTTTGCATAGATTAACCCAGTTAATATTTTATCTTCTGTTCTGTCACCTATAGTAAATCATTAGTTCCCTTTTTGTGACCTTTGGTTGTTTTACAACCTCT
This sequence comes from Grammomys surdaster, assembly GCF_004785775.1. NCBI lineage: Eukaryota > Metazoa > Chordata > Mammalia > Rodentia > Muridae > Grammomys > Grammomys surdaster. The sequence continues at coordinate 444,417 of NW_021604579.1, read as the reverse complement.
TAGAATGTGCTCTGAGTAGGAGAAAGTCTGGTTATTATCTAAGAACAATTAACTGGTGACACTTGGGAGACTGGCAGAGTTCTCATTGCAATTTTGACTATCAGAAAAGGATCTAATAGCAGTCCCACTATAAAAGAGCTTAATAACCTCACACATAATTTTAGGAATTCTTATAGGATCATCATTAAGACTTAAGAAGTCATCTATTTGTCTATATAGCATCACAACAAGACAGTATATCTTCATAGATTTATAGAGATCTCCTCCAAAGGGGTGGGGCTTTACTGAGTGATTGCTACATGTGTTCAATAATAACAGGAAAAGCATATTAATAGCAGGAATCTTTCCTAAAATGAATTCCCTTACAGCCTTGCTTAAGAAGCATGAACCTGTCTCAGATTATATAATAATCTGAAGCAAGCCATATGGCTCCTGACAAACAAGACCAGGATGACTGCCAGTCTGATGCCAGGAGCCACAGGATGTGAGGTTGCCCGAGATGAACACGAGTCCTGTGCTGCACATGCCTGGGAGTGTAGACCATATCCAACATGATCCCTTTTAGTGCCATAAAGCTAGAGTGGGGCATAACCCTTCTGAGATCACTGCTGAGATGATCACAGACACTCAGATTTTATGCACTATTAAGAGGACCAAGTAAGTGATGGAGGAATGGTAGAGAAAGAGAAAAAGAAGGATGTGAGCACAGTGAAGAGAGGGCGAACTAGAGACTCAAGGGTTGTAAGGAACAGCCCATTGCGAGTGGCCAGTAATGCAACCTGCGACAATGTTGGGGTCCTGTGCTGCCACCCAGGGACATTTTGATGTTTGAGGGCTGTCCAGAACTGGACTCACCTATACCTGGACATTGTCAGAGATCTGGTCATGGGGGAAGTACAGCAGGAGACTCACCTTGCCCCTACTCAGCTGCAGTACTCTGGAAAGCAGGCCCAGCACACTGCAAGAGTTGTAAATTTGTAGACTCCAACAATATAATCATGGCCCACCACTATTCTCCTATTCTGAGGTATGAATGAGTGAGAGATCCCCAACTCCCACCTTGTCCCTCACCACCTGTGTCAGATGGAAGACCTGGTCTCAAGGTCATTAGAGCAGGAGAGCTGTCCTTGCCCCTCACCTACCTCAGCACTGGGAAGAGTGGGTCCTGCACTTCACTTGGGCAGCACAGTAGAACTGGCACTGGATATGGGTGTGTAAGGTGAGCTGACCTGAAGGCCATGAGTTCAGGAGAGCTGGCCCTGCCTCTTGTCTGCTGTTAAGTAGTGCACATAGGGAAGAGGCACCCTTCTCTCTTCCCTAGACCCTCATCACCTCTAGTAGATGGGAGAGCTGGCCCTACTGTCATGAGAGTGGGAGAATTGGCCATGCCCCACACTGGTTGCAATACTTGGGAGAGCAGCCCCTATACTTCTCCTGTGCAACAGGATAGAGCTGGCCATAGTTGAGGAGGTTGTAGGTGAGCCAGTCCTGTCCACATGAGAGCTGGTCAGCTGGAGTTATGATTAGCTTACATACTTCTCAGGCCTAGATCCTAGGCTTTGAATGGACCCATTCCAATGTCTACCCCATCCATGAATTGCTGGTTTGGATGAGGGGCTTGTCATACAGACTCAAAACCACAGGATCTCCACTGTACAGGGCAAAACCAAGATATCCAAGAGGAGTCCCAGTGAGGTTCCACTCTTGACTGAGTAGCAGAAGCCAGAGGCTTGTACCAGACCAAAGAGTCATTGCACTGAATATTTGCAAGCAAAGAAGTATGGACAAACAAGTGTACTGTGAGACACACTGTGACACAGTACACCTTAAACAATGAGATTTGTTTCCTTTGTTGGGGTGAAGGTTGCAAGGGTGGAGTGCAGATATGAGGGAAGGGGGAGGTGAGTGAGACTGGGCTGAATGATGTGAATTTCACAGAGAACCACTAAAAAGGTAAAAAAAGTAGTAAGGAATGTGCACAGTGGAGATAAAGAAGTGAATGTTGGGCCTGGAGAGAAGGCTTAGTCATTGGGAACTGAGTTTGTTATGTTAGTTAATTTACACAGGTCTTCAATTTGACTCCTAGCACTGATGTGGCAGTTTGCAACTGTAAGTCCAGTTCCAGAGACTCAAACATTATGTGAAACATGCATGCAGGATCAAAACACACACACACACACACACACACACACACACACTAATAAAAAGAAATTATTAAAGGATGAAAAGTTACCACAATCCATTTCTATCTGTAACTGTGATCATCGGTTTCATGGCAGTATATGGCATCTTAGAGTCACACATTCCTAGAGAAAGCAATGTTGACTGTCAGCTCTGATGATCAGATCAGACTGTATCAACAGTCACTTCACAGATTAAGCTATTTCATACACCATGGGTTCCCAAACCACAGAGTTATAGGATCTTTTTCCTCTGAGGCTGAATTCAAATCTTTTACAGACAATAAATCAAGAGAGGCTAGGGAGATGCCTCAGTAAGTGAAGGGCTTCTCATGCAAGCATAAAGATCTGAGCCTGGACTGCATGTTCCCCCTAAAAAATGTAAAAATTGAGGCATGGCAGTAGTTTGGTAATATCAGCACTAGGGAGATAGAGACAGGAGGGGGTCTGGGGCTCATCAGTTAATTTAACTCAATAATGAGATATAAGTTCCTGGAGAGTCTTTTCTTATCATCATCATTGTCATAATCATCATCTTCTTCATCTTTATCATCATCATCATCACCATGATGTTGTACAGCAAGCACACACTAAGTAAATGTAGTTTAAAAATATTAAAATAAAGTATAGTACTGTAGAGATGGCTCAGTGGTTAAAAGTGTTTCCTACTCTTGTAGAGGTCTCAAGTTCAGTTCAGTTCTTAGCAACCATAATGAATAGCTCAGAGTCATGTGTGACTTCATTTTGAGGTTATCTGGTAACCTCCACTGGGTTTTGTGTACACTGCCCTCATATGTGTCCACACCCACCCTGCCAAACATATGTGAACACGTAATTAATACAAATTATATTTTGCTAGTTGTGGTAGCCACACTCCTTTAAACCCAGCACTCAGGAGGCAGATGCTGGTTGATCAGTGAGAGGTCAGGCATTGCCTAGTCTGCAGAGTGAGCGCCATAACAGCCAGGGCTACACAGAGAAACCCTGTCTTAGAAAACCAAAAAGAAACACATATGCAAATAAATAAAATTAAAAAAAATATCTAACCAATTAAGGTAATGAGCACTTGAGAAAGACATTGAATAGTAACCTCTAACCTCCTCACCCATGCTCACACACAGATGAATATATTCACACACACACATACACACACACAATGAAAATAAATTAAGTTTCACAAATCATTTTACAGGGCTGTTGTAAAAATAGTCCCCTTTAGTGTCCAGAAGAAGATCTCCAAATAATCACAGTCAATATATTTGAATAGAAGACACATCAATTCTGTGTAAGTAATGCCACGTAATACAAGAATAGTTATAACGACGGGAGTCTATTGAAGAATGTAATAGCTATGTAGCCTTACTACATCTCAGGTACTTTAGGAAGAATCTCATACACTTCAGGATTATTATTTAAGATAGTGGCCTCCATATTCTAAAAAATGGAGCAGTAAGAAATCAAAGAACAAGCCGGGCGATGGTGGCATACGCCTGTAATCCCAGCACTTGGGAGGCAGAGGCAGGTGGATCTCTGAGTTCGAGGCCAGCCTGGTCTACAGAGTGAGTTCCAGGACAGCCAGGGCTACACAGAGAAACCCTGTCTCAAAAAACCGAAAAAAAAAGAAAGAAAAAAAAAAAGAAATCAAAGAACAAGACTGTTGGCAACTGGATCTTCTCTAAAGAGGAACTTAGTTGTGTCGTGGTTTGAATAAGAATGTTCCCCCATAGGCTTAGGTAGCTAAAAATGTGGTTGTCAGTTGGCGGTGCAGTTTGGTTATATTAGGGGAGGTTCCTGGAAGGGTATATCACTGTGGTGGGCTTTAAGGGCTCACATCCTTACCTCACTTCCAGTTTCCACTCTTGCTTCACGCTTGCAGTTGAAGCTGTGCTCTCACCTTCCTGCCATGCCTTTCTGCCATGATGAACGTTGGCACCATGAGCCAATAGAAACACCACATAAGTTGCTTTTCATCATGGTGCTTTTATCACATCAACAGAAAAAAACTCATCCAGGCTGAATTCATCATATCTTCATTAGATTTCATGAGCATGATGGCACATGCTTGCAGTCCCAACCTTGCAGTCAGGAGGCTGGGGCAGGAAGATCAAGTTCCAGGCAAGACTGGGCTATATAGGAAAATCCCATATCCCCAAACCAAATACATCAGATTGATGGGAATGTGGTTTGTAGGGGGAGGCATTCACATAGCAATGTCTACCAAACACCTCAATAAATTTCTCAGGGAAACAAGATGGCATCTTACCTTGATCCTTCTCAGTCTCTAGAGGAGGGACATAAATTTTAGGGTTTTCCATTTTAAATATCATTTCAATTTCATCTATACCTAATGTTTCTTCTATCCAACAAAATCAATGATAGAAATTCATGAATAAAATCATTGCTGTCAAAATATTTATTTAATATTTTATTTTGTGTGCATGTGTGTAGCTGGTCTTTGACACTTTGTAGATTTTTTCATCCTCCCTTCTCCACTCTTTTTTTCACCATTTCAACCCCTGAAGACTAGATATGAGAGAAAAAGTGATAGAAGGGAAAGAGGGTCCCTTCACTGTTAGCTTCTTCAATCTGATTTAGAGGGATTGAGTTCTCTGGAAGCAGTTTGATCTTTACTTTCAGGATATCTAATTCTTCTTGTTGTTTCTTCTTTGTGCATGATGGTGATCAACAGCAACCAACAACCCACCCTGCCTCTCATGGCCTGTCATGATTTGAATATGCTTGGCCCAGGGAGTGGCAGTACTTGGAGGTGTGGCCTTGTTGGAGTAAGTGTGTCACTATAGGCACAGGGCTTTTAATCCTAGCTACCTGGAAGACAGTATTCTGCTAGAATCCTCCAGAGGAAGATGCAGAACTCTCAACTCCTCCTGCACCATGCCTTCCTGGATGATGCTGCCATGTTCCTGCCTTAATGATAATGGACTGAACTTCTGAAACTGTAAGCCAGCCCCAATGAAATGTTGTCCCTATAAGAGTTGTCTTGGTCATGGTGTCTGTTCATAGCAGTAAAATCCTAACTAAGACAGGGCCCTAGCATTTATATAACCTGTAAAAATTCCCCAGAATTCTAAAAGTCACACAATTGCAGAAAATATCTGCAGCTGGAAAAACTACAGTCCTGCCAGAATATGAGACAAACCATAGTCTCTTGCTGTGAACAATCTCAAGCAGGACATTTCCTACACTTGTGATTAAAATGAAAAGATGATATTCCCACAATACTTTTATGTTTTTAAAGAAACCAAAGTCCTCAACAATTATGGGTGCTTTTCCTACACGTATATATGTGCCCCAGTGTGTGTAGACACCACAGAGGCCCGAAGAGGATCTCAGGTCTTCTGGAACTGGAGTTACAAAAAGTTCTAAGCTCGTATGTGGTTCCTGGGAACTGAACCCAGGTCCTCCATTCTCTCGACTACTAAGCTATCTATCTAGTGCTGCCAACCCTAAAATTTCTAAAATTCTAACTTGCAAGGCAATATAATAGAAAGACCCATTAATTTGTTATTAACCAACAGAAGAAAACATTAAAAGACCTTGATTCTTGTAATTAAATCACTTTTTCTATAAGGTCATAAATATTATATACATAATAAAAGATCTGGTGTTCATAACATACTGTGGCTGCAGAGTCCAAGGCAGCATTTGTTGTTGTCCCTGATGGGACAGCATATACAATGCAAAATGCAAGAGTTGGTGTCAGAACCAAGGCTCCAGTAAAGTGAGAGATCACACACTTCAGCTCACCTCCCTCCCCCTTGATTTTGAATGAATGTTTGTTCATTGTGTGTTCAAAATATTGTTGCCACATAATTCTTAAGCCACATATTCAGTTTGATAACCCCATATTTAATCTCAATCCACAGTATAAGAAGCTGGAAGCTAGATGATGAGTCCAGACTCCAGATTAAGGGACAATATTTGTAAAACATGTATGTGAATTCAATGTTCATAATTCTTACAACCTAGGAAGTATAATTAAGAAATTGTGTGTGTGTGTGTGTGTGTGTGTGTATGTGTGTAATGGGAGACTAAACACATGGTTAAGTGGTGAAGTGTGTGCACTGAAGCCGAGTGGTGGTGGTACATGCCCTTAACATGCAGATCTCTGTGAGTTTGAAGCAAGCCTGGCCTACAAATTAAGTTCCAAGAATGCCAGGATTGTTACACAGAGAAACCCTGTCTTGAAAAGAACCACCACCACCAACATAACCAAATACACACTGTGTGTATTGATTTTGCATAAGACTTAAATCTCAGCACTAAGTGACATAGTTTGGTGACTCGAAACTACCTGTAACTCCCACTCTAGGGATTCAACTATGTCTTCTGGCCTCTGTGGGCACCCTCACACAAGACACTCACACAAATACATATATACATAAATAGATTTTTAAAAAGATTTTTAAATTTAAAATTTATGTATATGTTGCCTGCATATATGTGTATGTACTACCTATGTGCTTGCTGCCTGAAGATTCAAGGAGAGGTCATTGAAGCCTCTCAAGCTGAAGGTACAGAAGTTGTAAGCTGACTGAGGGAGCTGGAAACCAAACCTACATTTTCTGCAAGAGCCTCTAATATGCTCATAACCACTCAGACATCGCTGCAGCCCAGTTAAAGAAATAAAAATATTCAATCATGCCTGGTGGTGAATGCCTTTCTTTCAGAATTCAGGATATAGAGTGAAATGTAGGTCTCTGTAAGTTCAAGACCAGCTTTGTCTACATATTGAGTTCTGGTCCAATCAATGCCAGAGAGTGAGACCCTGTCTCACAGTAAATAAATACGGCTGGAGAAACAGCTCAGCAGTTAGAAGTAATGACAGATGTTCTCAGCACTCAAATGGTGGTTCATAATTCTTTATAATTACAAACCCAGGGGATCAAACAGCCTCCGTTGGTCACCGTGGGCACTTCGTGCACATGGTCCACAGACATACATGTACGAAAAGCACTCATACAGAGAAAATAAATAACAAATCTAAAAACCATCAAAAATAAATAAAATCATTAAAAATGAAATGGGAAGATATGTAAAGATATGTCTTCACAAAGCTAGGAAAGGGTCAACAGTGCCATTGTTCTTTACTGAAATGCAAGTTAAAACAACAAAATTCCCAAGAAAAATGAAAATACACATCCAGATAAAACCTTACACAAATATTTAGAGTTGTATTGTTGGTAATAGCAAAAGATAAAAAACAAAATGACACAAACCAAACAAAACAATACCATGCCAAATAACCTGTGATGATTTTACACACACACACACACACACACACACACACACACACACACACGTAGATAGCTAGAGAGGACACGCAATAATATTCACCTGAAAATAGAAATGAAGTGCGGATACATACTAAAGCCTGGATGAACCTCAATGCATGTTGTGTAAAATTATCCTTCACAAATGATGTAAATTTTGGGATACAATTTACGTGTTAGATGCAGAATAACACATCCCACAAGCAGAGAAAATATGTTGGAATTTATCATGTGTGAGAAGGGTGAAGGAACCAATGACTTAACCCATTTGGAACTTTCCTGGATGCTGAGACGTTCTGAAACTAGAGAGAAGTTGTAGTTACCACAGCTGTGAAAAGACTCAACACTACTGAATGGTGCACTGAAAACTGTGAACCTGATGTAACATGAATTTCACCTCAACAGCAACAGATAAAAGAACACTTCTTGCTCATCTCTACCAGGTGCTAAGAAGCTTCAAGGCCATGTGGGGCTGAAGAGTAGCCCACCTGATAGAGTGCTTGCATGTTAAGCATCAGGATCTGGGTAGGAAATCATTACTGTATAAACTAGACAAGGGGTGCACTCATATGGTCTTAGCACTTGAAAGCAGACGGAGGAGGATTAGAAATTCAAGGTTATTTTCCATTACATAGCAAATTTAAAACTATTGAATGAAAACCAAAATATGGAAGCCAGGTGTGGTGACACAAATCTGTAATGTCATCACTGGGAACTGAAGCAGGAGGATCACCAGGACCAGGATGAGGAACATAAAGTGCCTGAGGCATACATAAGCAAAGGTTAAAAATGAAAAACAAAATCCTCTGCTTTTCAGATCCTGACAGAGTATTTTGTGACACGTTATAAGCAACTCTAGCTTAAAGAGGCAGCACAGCAAATGTCTAGTCTCATGGAGGACAATTGCTGTTGTTTGGCACTGCTTAATGAATAGTAGCTGTTCCCTTTTGTCTGCTCAAAAAAGTAAACAAATGTCAAAATGAAGCAAGGCCCGGTTGCTACTCTTAACTGAAACAAGTGCCCCACTCCTGCTGGGGTGCAACTCTCTCTCTAAGAATCAGCCCGGTGGGTGTTTGCCCACAGTGTCTACTTTTCCTTAAAAGTTTTATGTTACTTCTGCTCTGGTGAATGCGTTTACCCTTGTACCAGGAGCTAGCCATTCCCAGTACAACATAACTTTTTGAGTAACAGCCTGAGTGCTGGAAAGGGCAGCATCTGTCTTACATCTTCTTTGAGCCTGGATCTAGTAACACTGGCATCTGAAGCAGCCTTGTAAGAACTGTCCATGTTCACTGACTCTAATTTTTATCTGTTGTCCTCGCCCTTGGCTGCTCGGGGTGGTCCTTGAGGGTAGGGGATGGGAAGGTGAGGAATCAGCATCACAGGTTCAGTAGTCAGGTGAGAAGCAGAAGCAGACTCATCTGTTTCGGGATCGAGGTGTGCCTTTGTACCTCCACCCATACCCCGTTGGTCCATGACATCTTGCTCCTTGTAGCTGGCACTATATGGTTAGTTGTTCTGATCTTGTGCTCTATTGTCATTTGCCTCCGGAAGTCACACAGATTTCAAGGCTGCGAATGCAGAAGTAGCTGCTGCGCATGCGTAGGCCACTACGGCACTGTAGGCGGTCAGTCAGGATATGCTGACTCCTGTCTCTTACAATGTTTATAGTTTTCTTTAACCCACTCCAAAAAGAAGAGCCTCAAACTGCTTCTTGAGTTTGTCAACACTGCGCAAGTCCATTAGTCACTTTCCAGTCTGCTCATAACAGATCTATCTACATGAGGTTCGAAGAGGCTCGTTTTTTGTTGAGTTTAAATCCATGAGATTTTAAAAGAGCATGTATTTCCCTAACCAAGGCGTGTGTGTGTGTGTGTGTGTGTGTATGTGTGTCTGTGTACATGACAGAAAATTGCCAATGACCAGAAAGAGAAGAAATGCCTTTTCTTTTTTTTTAATTCTTTTATTGGATGTTTTATTTACATTTCATGTGTTGTCCCCTTACCCCATTTCCCACCACCCAGGAACCCCCTATCCCCTCACCCTGCCTCCTTCTTCTCTGTGGATGTACCCTATATCTACCCCCCCACTCCCACCTCCCCACCCTCAAAATTCCCACCCTCTGGGGCATCCAGCCTTCATGAGGTCAAGGTTCTCTTCTTCCACCTATGCCCAGCAGGGCCCTCCACTCTTACGTATTCAGCTAAAGCCTTGGATCCCTCCCTAAGTGCTCCCAGGCTGGTGCTTTAGACCCTGGGGGCTGTGGTTGGTTGGTATTGTTGCTCTCCTCATGGTGCGCAAATCCTTTCAGCTTCTTCAGTCTTCACTCTAACTCCTCCATTGAGAACCCCATGATCAGTTCAATGGCTAGTTGTGAGCATCTGCCTCTGAATACGTCAGACTCTTGAAGACCTCTGAGGAGACATCCATATCAGGCTCTTATCAGCATGCACTTCCTGACTTCCACATCAGCATCTACCTTTGGTGACTGCACATGGGATAGATACTCAGGTGGAGTGGTCTTCAGACGGCCCCTCTTTCAGTTTCTGTCCCTCACTTTGTCTCCATATTTGCTCCCTTGAGTATTTTGTTGCTCCTTCTAAGAAGAACTGAATCACCCCCACTTGGTCTTCCTTCTTTATGAGCTTCATGTGGCCCATGAGTTGCATCTTGGGCATTTCAAGGTTCTGGGCTAATATCCAATAATCAGTGAGTGAATACCATGTGTGTTCTTTTGTGATTGGCTTACCTCACTCAGGATGATAATTTCTAGTTCCATCTATTTACCTAGGAAACTCTCGAATTCATTGTTTTTAATAGCTGAGTAATACTCCATTGTGTAAATAT
>NW_021604579.1:424615-434089 GCF_004785775.1 Grammomys surdaster | reverse complement strand
TGAGCATATGTCCTTGTTATATGTTCGAGCATCTTCTGGGTATATGCCTAGGAGTGGTATAGCTGGATCCTCAGGTAATGCTATGTCCAATTTTCTGAGGAACCGCCAGATTGATTTCCAAAGTGGTTGCACCATCTTGCAGTCCCACCAACAATGGAGGAGTGTTCCTCTTTCTCCACACCCTCGCCAGCATCTACTATCACCTGAGTTCTTAATCTTAGCCATTCTGACTGGTGTGAGATGGAATCTCAGGGTTGTTCTGATTTGCATTTCCCTGATAACTAAGGATGCTGAACATTTCTTTAGGTGCTTCTCTGCCATTCGAGTTTCTTCCATTGAAAATTCTTTGTTAAGCTCTATACCCCATTTTTTAATAGGGTAATTTGGTTGCAAACTCTTTTTTAGAAAAAGATTTATTTATTTATTTTATACATATGAGTACACCACCATTGTTCTCTTCTCACACCAGAAGAGGGTACCAGGCCCCATTACAGATGGTTGTGAGGCACCATGTGGTTTCTGGGAATTGAACTCAGGTGCTCTTAACTGCTGAGCCATCTCAAACTCTTGATTGTCCTGCTTCTGACTCCCAAGTGCTGGGATGACCGGCTTGTGACACCTTGTTTGGTTTAGAAGAATAATCTCTTCTCTCTCTGTCTCTCTCTGTCTCTCTCTGTCTCTGTCTCTCTCTGTCTTTGTCTCTCTCTGTCTCTCTGTCTCTCTCACTCACACACACACATACACACATTCACATAGAAACACATATACACACAGATTCACACACACACACACACACACACACACACACACACACACACACCCCATGTTCATCTCAGATCTCAGGTATGATCACCCTCCAAAGCTACCACATGTGTGAAACAACCTCTCTTCTTAATTGTCCACACCAAAAGGTGTATGCTGTCATCTCTGCCACTCTTCTGTCAGGTCACATTTAATTTCCTGTTGCAACCCTTGAGTATTTCATAGTTACAACATTTCCCCGCAGCTGTTATGACACAACTGTCACTGTACAGCTCTGAGCCACAGACATCTCTATGTTTAAGGTCTGTAGTGTCCCCTTGAAGCTTCTGTGACATCTATAATCTTTTCTCAACAGCAGCAAAACAAAACTAAGGACACTGGTGGATAAGGTTGTCATGGGTCTCTCCCAATCCTACAGTTCCTGGAATCTGAGTGGCCCTGATCCCCTTTTACTTCATCACAAGGGAAGGAAACAACTGACAGTTACAAAATGAAGCCAGGGAGTCTCCAGGAGAAACTGAGCTGTATCTTATGTGGGGAATCTTTTGAAGAAAATTCTTCAAGAAAATGAATCTGACACCTAATAAATCTGGGCCCATCAAGAACCTGAGAAAAATACCTGTTGTCTTTATTGACAAGCAGTTTGAATTCCTTGTAATCTTAGTGACTGCGTTACTTAATCCCTTTTTCTAATGACAACTTTCCCCCAGTTCTGACAGCCACAGACTTTGTTTCAGTGACCACTTGAATGGCATACCTGGCCATCTAGAGTCAGTTACAAATCAAATGATCTCTTCATTTCTTTTTTATTTTGAACTAAATATATATTATTATCTATTGGTTATCCAATTTAGCTCTGGCTGACCTGGAACTTGCCATGTAGATCAGGCAGGCCTCAAAATTATGTACATCTTCATGCCTCCTGAGTGCAAGGAAGTACTTTCCTAAACTAGCTCTCTAGAGGCTCTAGCTACCAAGATGGGTTAGAACAATTCTTTACAAATGTAAAGTAGGCACATTCTGCTACCCATCTCCTCACAAGTTCCTAGTCCAATTCCAAGTCCTTACACTAGGCTTAAAAGCCCCAACATGTGTCCACCCTCTCTTCCCTTGCTCCCTCTGCTCCTGCTACACTGATCTGGACACTCATACACCAAGCTCAGGGCCTTTGCATCTGCTGCTCCTTTGACCACACATCCACTTCAGCTCTGCTCAGCTGTCACTCTTGGGTGAATACTGTCCTAACCTTGCTCTCCACAAGCACAAGCTCACACCTCAGTATCTTCTTCCAGGCTGTATGTCTGTTTTCACGGCACCCATGGCCATTTGACATATTTCCCTTGTTTCTTTATACTAGGTTCCCCCCCCTTTACTGGAAAGTACATTCCAGAAGGGTGAAGAATTCAGTTTTCTTCATGCTAATGTGTTGGGTGCTGTGAGGTAAATATATGAAGGACATGGAAGTGCCTGGTAGATCTCTATTCAATTATGAAGAAAAGAAAGCCTGAGTATGCTGCCCATCTCTACAGGGCCAGCTTGATCTGACTGTGAGATGCCACAGCTGCTAGGATTTTAACAAAGACACAATCATAACCCTAAGGAGCACACAGTTCTTGCTGAGTGCTCAGCATGAACTCCCTTCTATTCTGTGCAGAGCAGTCTATGAATCCTAAATCCTTGCCCTTTTATCTCTGACTTTGAGGTATGAACCTGGGCAAGGAAGAAAAAGGGTCACCTCCTGTGACCATCTACTCCTCATTTACCTTTCTCATAAAAAGATACAACAGGTAATGTCTGTGATTTTTGCCTGTGGTTTCTGAGACCTTAGTGACCTGGCATTACAACACCATGACAGAAAACAGAGAGAGAGGAGCTTCCAGGAGCCAGGTAACACCATCTTAGCCCAGTGACACCAAGAAGTGCTTACATCCCTAGCTGGTAATCAGGGTGCCTTGCAAGGACCCAGGTAACCAAGGCCCTGCTTGGTACCACAGTCTGAGCATTCCCTGCAGTAAAAGCATTGCTGACAGGTACTCATCCGGTTATTCAGTGCTTATCACAGACCAGGACCTGCTCTTCTGTCCTGTATTCAACCTTATGCGATGCTCCTATTGTATACATAAGGACATCAAGGTGAAAATCTTAGTTTTCAAGAAATTAAACGGTGCCTTCTATATCAGCCATGTCATAGCAGAAAATAGCTGTCTCTTCATTGAAAAATATCTCACTTCCTTTGCAATGAGTTTTGCTACTTCTTAGTTCGTACCCCTTCCATATAGAAGAACTAAAATTTTGATCTCCTACCCTTGGCCCCTTTCTTCCAGAGTAATCCATAACATAAAGGCTGCTACACTGGTATCATTAAAATTCTTCCTTAAAAACAGCTCCTGCAATCCTAGTCCAGACTATAATATGTCCCTCATTCCCTTGTACAGCTTCAATATCTAGGTCTTACATATTCTAGAAACTCCATTTGACCAAGAAATGACTAAATGGTCCCCAACATGAAACCTAAACTCCTCTCTCTCTCTCTCTCTCTCTCTCTCTCTCTCTCTCTCTCTCTCTCTCTCTCTCTCTCTCCTCCTGCTTCAGCCTCCTGTGTGCTTGGATCACCACTACACCTGGATTATCACTTGACACTTAATACCTTATATTTTGGCCACTTCTCAAAAATAAGAACTGGGCTCCTTATCTTTAGACTTACACTGAATTTGTGTATTCTCCCACAGTTTCAAACCATTTTCTTTGCCCATCTGATTCTGACTTGTAGTCCACTGCAACAGCCAGTGCCTCTTCATAGACTCTAACTAACCTGCTTTTTCCCAGCACGTGCTCTGTTTCTGACATCCACAGATGCCTTAAACTTCCCTCAACTAATTTTTTTTTGTTCTCCTTGCAGTCCAGATCTGCAGCCCATTGCCGTCTCATTCAACTCATTCACAGTTTCACATCTGTCAAGCACATGGAACCTCTCAACAGCTGTCTGCAGTCAGGTCCACTAACCTTATAGGACCCTCTCTGCCCAGTCTGTCCTCTCCTCTGAATCCCTACTTAGCATCTTATCCTCTTTCTAAAACACTCCTTCAACACCTTTTTGAAAACTCTACTTTCAGCCTTGCAGTGATTGTGCATGTCTTTTTACCCAGGACTTGGGAGGCAGAGGCAGGTGGATCTCTGAGTTCCAGGCCAGGCTGCTTTATAATAAGTTCCAGGACAGAGAGGGCTACACAGAGAAACCATGTTCTGAAAACATCATCATCATCAACAACAAATTAATAAATGCCAATGTTATAGAATCCCCGTGTACCTTGGATACATCCTACTTAACTGATTCACTTAAACATTTGTTTTAAATGTTTATTTTCAGGGCAGAAAAATTTGTTAACTGTCAAATTTTTGATAACTGAGACAATCACTCTAGAATGAGCCAAAGACTTGCCACAGAACACAGAATATATTACAGATGGGAATCCTGGGAAACAAGAGTCTCTGGCTATAAGCCATATTGCAAGTTGCATAGGATGAAGTCGTATTTTTACATCCCTCTGCTACACTTTCTGTGACAGTCTGAAAGCCCTGACTTGATGTCTCATAAGTTTCCTTCCTCTTTTTCTCACAGACTAAAGCTCCCCGCTTTGTAACACCATCATTTCTTATTGGAATTCTAACTTTCCTTCAAGATCTAATGTAAAAGGAATTAAATTCTAGCTAGTCTGTATAAAAGACACATAATGTGTGTGTTTTATTTACAAACCATATACCTAGATTGGGCAGGTTTGGAGCTGTTCTAATTCATTTCCCAGCCATATGTTCCTTGTTACTTGCTGTTTTCCTGGCTACATGCTCATGAACCATCTCCTGTACTATCTGCCCTTTCTTCTTCGTGGTCCTACCAGTGATCTCAAGTGGGTACATCAAACTTCACCTCCCTCTATTCTTCCCAGTAATTGGCTGTTGCTAGTTTAATTTAACCAACAGTTTTAAATTGGGAAGGTAAGGTTTACATAGCATCACTTAGTGTACTTGAGGATATTTTTGTTGGGGGTAACCACATCTTGGGGGCCAGTATTTAACATCTGAACACGTAGAAGAACCAGACCAACCCACTACAATCTAGATCAAACACTCTGCCATGCCTAGCCCTGAATGAAAATCATATCTCTTTTCCCAGTTCCAACAGAAGTTGGCTATGGATACTCTACTGCTGCTCATGCTCTCTGGCTTACAACAGGGTACCTTGCTCCAAGAACATTTTCTGGAATTGAATGTCCTGTTAAGACTCCATGTGCAAAAAGAAGTCAGGAGACTGGACTCAAAGTACAGGCAGGTTTATTTCAGAGAATCTGAGAAAAGCTCACACTAAGCAAGCATGCCTCTCTTACAGACCAAGAACCTTTCCCAAGCTTAGATGGGGAGAGAATAAGGGAGGGGCTATGTGTATGAACAGAAGACTAAGCTCTTCTTTGCAGACAGGGTTGTCCTTTTGCAGTTAGGTTGTGTCTCAAGAGTTAAAAGTGGGGGCAGAGCACTGTTATGTTCACAGTGTTTGCACAAGTCATAGGTTTGTCTTTGGACAATTTGCTTGAGTTTAATCCAGTTGGGCAAGTCTCTTCAAGTCTCTGCAAGAGCAGTTAAGAGCTTTTAGCTACTGAACCATCTCTCTATCCCACCCCCTCCCCAACCCTTGGGGTATTTGTAGGGGAAGGGCACAGGGTCTCATTATGTATTTCTGGCTGTCTTGGAAATCACTCTGTAGACTAAGCTGTCCTCAAACTCAAAGTCCTGTCTGCATTTGCAACCCGAATAATAGAATTAAAGGCACATGTCACTACATCCAAGCTGCCCAGCTATTTTGAACCAATTTTCGTCAAACTCTTGCATCCAGTCAATAGACTGTTTTGAAAAGCATGTTGAGTTATTGACTTTATTTTTTGACCAACTCTTTTTTTTTGTATCCCAGGTTAGCCTCAAGTTAATTTTGCAGCCAAGTTGATTCTGAACTTCACACCCTACTGCCTCCATCTCCTGAGTACTGAGATCAAAGTCATGTGCCACCATAGCCAGATGATAAGCTTCTTCTCTTTACTAGACAAATACTTATGAACCACAATATGGGACTTTGCTTTAAAATGCTTTGACCCTGAGAAAAGTAGGTGGGAGAGATGAATTAGATTGAGTGTAATATGGGTGCCAGGCCACATGTGCTGAGGTCAGAAACAACTCTCTAAAATTGGTCTCTCATTCTAACAGGGATCTAAAGGTCTAAGTCAGCTGGTAAGCTTGCCTGGCAACCATTTTCAATCTATTGAGCCATCTTATCAGACTGAAAATAACAAATATTAACAAAAAATAAATGTAAAAACAGAGATATTCACTCTATTGCATCTATCTATAATTTTCTTACAATAAATATTAAAGTAAACAAACTCAATGTATATAGCCCTATTGTCATCTTGAGTCAGACTTGAATTTTCAGTGGTTTGACATATAGCTCTATTTGTTTGCCATCTCAATGAGTGTGCTTACAAATAAAGTCTATACCCTGTCTCCTCAAAGTGCCACCAAAGTCAAACTGCCTGCCTAAACAAATGAACACACATACCCTCTATTCCTCCCTAATGGATACTTGTCTCTGTAAATGACAATACAACTCAACCAGTTGCTCATACTGTTAATTTGGGAGTCATCCTTGGCTCCTCTATTTTCCCTATCACATTTTATCCACAAATTTATCTTGACTTTGACCCTTTCTCACAACCTTCCTGAGAGCAGCCGTCCCTGCCATTCTACCCTGAGCTGTTACAAAAGCCTTCTCACTAGTGTCCTTGATTCTATCCTTGTCTCCTCCATAGGCATCCAGAGGAATTCATTTAAGAACATCACCTGGAGTGTGGAGATGGTACAGCAGGGAAAGACATCTGTTGCCAAGACAGACAGCTTGGGTTCACTCCTTGAGTACCATATGGGTGAAAGACAGAACTGAATCCCTAAATCGGCCTCTGACCTTCACAAGCACACAACAGCATGTATGTGACCACACACAATAAATACATAAATGTAATGAAAATCAATTTGAGGAGCTGGATATGTGGATTAGTTTAGTTTGCACTACTATTGTAGAGGACCCAAGTTAGGATCCCAAAACCCATACCTGTTGGTTCACAGATGTCTGTCCTCCAGCTTCAGGGGATCTGGCACCTTCTTCTGGCCTCCCCAGCACCTGCAGCACATGTTCACACTCATACACTGTTCATATACTACCTACCACATGTTTGGAACTTTCTTACATCCCTGAAATACTGTCAATTAACTTGGCCACCTGATGATTTTCCTCTAAAACAGAGCTTCACAATCCCGAGAAACTTCCTAGTTCCTCATTAGGAGCTAGCTTGTTACAATATGCAAAATGAAAACTGACAAGGGCAGTTGAGTAGTGAACACATCAAACTACTAATGTTTTTCTTTAAATGAGTGGGTACTGGGTATGTTCACACATGTTTATAATCCTAGCACTTAGAAGACTAAGGCAGGACTGTTGCTAGATTCTGAGGCCAGATTGGGATGCAAAGCAAGACTTGATCTCAATTAGAAAACAGAAAATCAAAATATCAGGTGGATGCAGGTTAGAAAAGTAAACAATGGGGATAGAGAAGTGAAAGTTGGGGCTGGAGAGAAGCTCAGCAGTTGAGAGCCGAGGTTCTTAAGTTAGTTAAATTCCACAGGTCTTCAGTTTCATTTCTAGAACTGACTTGGCAGGTCACAGCTGTCTCTAAGTTCAGTTCTAGGGAATAAGGCATTCTCTTAGACATGCATCAGGACCAACACCCATACTCAGAAAGTAATAAAAATCATTTTTTTCAAAAGCAGAAGTTACCTTAGATTTGTTTTTTTATCAGAAATTGAGATCATATATTTCATGGTAGGGACTGGGCACCTCTGAGCCACTGACTTCCTGGAAAAAATCAAAGTTGCCTGTCAGCTCTGATGGTCATATTAGAATGTTATCAGCTGTCACTTTACAGATTATGCTATTTTAAATACATCATAGGAACCCAAACCATAGAATTATAGGACTGCTCTCCAAAAGGCCCAACAAGCAGCTGAAAGAGTCAGATGTAGATACTTACACCCAACCAATGGACAGATGATGGTGAATCCTGTGGTTGAATTAGGGTAAAGCTGGAAGAAGTTGAGGAGGAAGGTGACCCTATAGGAAGATCAGCAGTCTCAACTAACCTGGACCCCCTGGATCACTCATACACTGAGCCACCAACCAGGCAGCATACATCAGCTGATATGAAGCCCCCAACACATATACAGCAGAGGACTGCCAGGTCTGGACTCAGTCAAAGAAGATGCACCTAACACTTGAGAGACTTGGGGCTCCAGGGAGTGGGGAGGTCTGGTGGGGTTGGGGGTGGGAACATCCTTTTAGAGATGGGGGAGAAGGTGAGGGATGTTGAACAGTCATAGGGTGAACCAGGAGTGAGATAAAGTTTTGATTGTAAAAAAAATTTAAAGAATAAAACAAAACAAAAACATAACAATGTAACACTGATCCAGCAGAAAAGTTCCAGTATCTTTATAGCATTATTCTTATGGATGGAAAATCTTATTTCATTTCAATTATTTGTGTCTGTTGCATATTTATCTGCTAAATTCAGGTTTTTTTTCTACTCAGGTTCTTTCATATTCTTTTGAAATAAAGTATCCATGTTTTCAGAGAGATGCTTCTGATGGCACCAGTATTCATTGCTAGAAATTTATTTACTTACAATTTTTTGTGTGATTTCCTTCTTTGTTTACTTTATCTTTCCTCCTTTATCGCCAAGGACTGAACCCAGGGCATCACATATGTTAGGCAAGTCCTGTTGCACACTAAATGTGCCCTTAGCCTGCAAATCCTTTCTTTATTTGCAGCCCGGTCTGTGATTTTCATGTATCTATTTTTTCTTCTTCTCAGAGATAGAAAGTCTAAACAAATAGAAACTGAAGGTGCTTCACTTCAAATATTTGGTTTAGTATAAATCACTATAAAGATTGTCTGATGGATGTAACATAAAACTTTCTTCTGCTTTTATGTCAAAAAATTAAATATTCTCTGTATCCCTGTTAAAAATATATTAAAAAATTAAAATTAAAGTTAAAACTCCAGGCACTGTTGCAATCTGGTAATATTAGCACTGGAGAAGTAGAGACAGGGGCATCTCTGGGGCTCATCAATCAGCCAGTCTAGCTCAATAGTTCACTCCAGGTTCATGGGCAGACATTATCTTCCTCATCATACTGTCCAGCAAGCACAGAAAGTAAATAAATACAGTTTAAAGTATTTAAAGTAAAGTAGAGGTCTGGACAGATGGTTTAATGGTTAAGAGGGTTTTCTGCTCTTGCAGAAGACTCAGGTTCAGTGACTAGCAAGCATAATGGTTGGATAGCTAACAATCAACTGTAACCCCATCCTGAGGTGGTCTGTTGCCCTCCACTGGCCTCTGTGAGCACTGCACTTATATGTGCTTATGCCAACTCCCCTTCCCCATACACCCAGACACACATAATAAACAAAAATTCTAAATATTTAAAGTACAAAGCAATTGAAGAAGACACCAAACATTGACCTTTTATCTCTACATTCATGCTAACACATATGCATAGAGTGAGGGGAGACAGAGAGAGAGAGAGAGAGAGAGAGAGAGAGAGAGAGAGAGAGAGAGA
>NW_021604579.1:414344-424605 GCF_004785775.1 Grammomys surdaster | reverse complement strand
AGAGAGAGAGAGAGAGAGAGAGAGAGAGAGAGAGAGAGAGAGAGAGAACTGTGCACACACACACAGAAGCACAAAAACAAAATTAATTAAGCTCCACAATGCTTCTTACAGAAACATCTTAAGATGTTGCATTGATATAGGAGGATCTCTATATAATTACAGTCAATATATGTGAATAGAAGATACAGTGATTCCTTGTAGTTGTTACCACGTAATAGAGGGATACTAACAGGAACTGAAGCCCTTTGGACAATGTAACAGCAATGTAGCCCTGCTGCAATTTAGGATCCTGAGCAAGAATCTGACACACTTGGGAACTGGCATCCAGGACTTTGTTCTCCACACCCTAAAAAAAGGAGCAGTGAGAAATCGAAAGATGAGACTGCTAGTAATCAGATCTTCTCTCAGAGGGAAGTAACTTCAGAGGGAAGTTGTGTTTTGGGTTTGGAATGAGATGTCCTCCATAGGCTCAGGTATTTAACATGTGGTCCCCAGTTGGCAGTGCTTTCTGGAGATGTTATGGGGAAGTTCAGCCTTGCTGGAAGAAGTACATCACTGGGTTGAGAATGAAGGCTCACAGGCTTGCCTCAGTTCCAGTTTGCTCTCCTGCTTCATGCTTACAGTCGAAGCTATGCTCTGTTACCATCTGCCATGATGGACTCTTATTCCCTTGGAATCCTAAACTCATACAAACCCTACATAAGTTGCTTTGCATCATGATGTTTTTATCACAGCAACAGGAAAGTAACTCATACAGGCTGACACTCTCACATGTCCATTAGAGTTTATGAGCATGATGGCACATGCCTGAAATCCCAACACTCAGGAGGCTAGGGCATGAAGATCAAGTTCCAGTCATGCTTGACCTATAGAGCACAATCTTGCATCCCAAAATAAAATGGAACAAACTCAGTGGGGATCATTTTTGCAAGGTGAAGTTTTCAAATAGCAGTGACCATCAAAGCCCTCAGCAGACCCCAAAAGGAACGAGCTGGAATCTTACCTTCTCCATGTTCTTCTCAATCTCTAGCGGCACGGTATAGATTCCAGGTATTGCCTTTTCAATAAGGTTTTTAAAGGTATTCCTGCTTATGTTGTCTTCTAGCCAACAGGATGGAAAAACATGAATCAAAAACATTACTTTTAAAAGATTTATTTAACTTAATATTTTGTGTATGAGTTTTTTCCTACTTGTATGTCTCTGCAACCCTTGTGTACACTAAACACAGAGGCCAGAAGAGGATCGCAGGTCCTCGGGAAGTAGAGTCACACACAGTTGTAAGCTGCCATGTGAGTGCTAACAACTGAACCCAGCTCCTCTAATCTCGTAATCATTAAGCTATCTATCCAGCCATGAAAACAGAAATCTCTAAAAGCTAACATTGTAACCCAATATAAAAGAAAGAGATGTTAATTTGGTATTTACACACTGAAGAAAATATTAAAAGTCCTTGATTCCTGTAATTAAACCACTGTTTCTGTAAGAGTATGAACTTTGTATGCACAATAACAGATCTGGAGTTCATAACACACACCGGCCTGAGTCTGAGCAGAGTGCCTGAGGCAACATTTGTTGGCATGCTGGTGGGACAGCATGTACAATGCACAGTGCAAGTGATTGGTGTTCAGAACAAAGGCTGCAGTGGAGTGGGAGATGCACACACTGCCAGGACAATTTTGTTTACTTCACCTTTAATTTTGAATTAACATTTGTCCATTGTGTGTTCAGAATTCTGTTGATACACTTTTCTCAAGCTCTACATTCCATTCCATGATCTGCCATGGTGTCGTATGCCACAGTAAATATAGTTGGAATCTAGTAGATGAGGCCACTCTTCAGAATAAAGGACAATATTGTGAAACGAATATCTGAGATCAATGCCCAAACAATATAAAAAATACCTACGATATAGCAAGACAAGTAGTATAGTTAAGAAATGATATGTAAGTGTGTGTGTGTGTGTGTGTGTGTGTGTCCATGGTAGTGGTGGTGGTAGGGCAGTAAGTAGGTAGACTGAAGAGATACTTAAGTGGTTAATAGTATGGATTGCTTCTTCAGAGAACCATCTCTCTAAATCCAGTTTTTTTTTAAACAGTCTTACATGGTGGTGGGTTCCTTTATTCTAACATTCTGAAGACAGAGGCAGGGAAGTCTCTGTGAGTTCAAAGGCAACCTGGTTCTCCATATCTAGCTCCAGGCCAAGCAGGGGTAGCTTGTGAGACCCTTTCTGTAAATACACACATACATACATGCATACATGCATACATACATACATACATACATACATGAAATAAATAGGGCTAAAAAATGGTTCATCAGTTAAAAGCAATGTTCTTCCCAACATGGACATGGTGGCTCATAGTTGTTTGTAACTTCAGTTCCAGGGTATCTATCACCCTTGTCTGGCATCTGTGGGTACTGCATGCACATACACAGACATAAATGCAGATAAAACATACAAAATACATAAAACAAGTACATAAAACAATGAAATTAATAAATCTCAAAGAAACATCAAAATTAATAAAGACAATAATTTTTTAAAATGAGAAAGAGAAAAGAGATATGTCTGCAAGAAGATAGGAGTTCTGACTCAAACCAAGATGGACTTTGAGGACATGGAGAACTCTGAACACTTATGCCCTATGGTGGACATGTAGCAATGTGTTGGGTAAATGTGGGTCCCGTGTCTGCTCCACCACAGGGCTAAGGCTGCTAGGGGAGGCAGTGGTGTGGGATGTTTCACCCCACTCACCCCACCCTGGTGATGGATGGGTTGGTGTTGGGCTGTGAGAAGCTGCTGCAGGGACACTGCTCCATGGGTGGGGGAGCGCAGTCAAACTTCCCACATTTAGCCAACAACTGGTGTGACCAACGTGGGACAAATCCAGCTACAAGTGTACTCCTAGCTGGCGACCCACAAAGACCCACTCCAGAACTCAAGGACCATGAGTAACCTCTGACTTAGTTCTAAAGACTAGGTCTCTCTCTCTCTCTCTCTCTCTCTCTCTCTCTCTGTCTCTCTCTGTCTCTCTCTCTCCCTCCCTCCCCCCTCCCTCCCTCCCTCCCTCCCTTCTTCTCTCCCTCCCTTCCTCCCTCCCTCCCTCTCCCTCTCCCTCTCCCTCTCCCTCTCTCTCTCCCTCCCTTCCCTCCTCCATTCCTCTCTGTCTCTCTCTGTCTCTCTGTCTCTCTCTCTGTCTCTCTTTCTTTCTCTCCATGTGTTCCTGGCCAGCTTCTCCCCCCCCCCCGCCCTTTTTCACTCTTAGCTACAAGTCTCCAAATCTTATTTTAGACTTAACTGGCCCTACTCTCTCTACTCTACTCTATAGCCTCTACTCTCTGCCCCTCCTCCAGTACCACAGAAAGCTCAAATGCTGTTACATAAGTCACTGCTTAACAAATAGTGACCTGCCCACTCTGTCTGCTCAAAAAGTACACAAAATGCAACATGAAGCAAGGCCAGATAACTTCTCTTAACTTTGTTACAAGTGCCCCAGTCCTGTCAGGACAGTGGTTCTGTCTTTAAGAATCAGCCTCCTGTGTTTCTGTCCATAGTGTCTATTCTTCATTAATATTTTTATGTCTCTCTAATACTTTTAACAGGAAGGGGTGTTGTATTTTGTCAAAGGCTTTTTCATCATCTAATGAGGTGATCTTCTCAAAGATCATTTTTTGAGTTTGTTTATATAATGAATTATGTTGATGGATTTCCATATATAGAACCTTCCCTGTATTCCTCAGATGAAGCCTTCTTGATCATGGTGAATGATCGTTTTGATATGTTCTTGGATTTGGTTTGCAAGAATTTTATTGAGTATTTTTGCATCAATATTCATAACAGAAATTGATCTGAGGATCTCTTTTGTTTGTTGAGTCTTTGTGTGGTTTAGGTATCTGTGGGTTGGTAAGCTGTGAGAGGCAGCTGGGTACCTGGTTGAGCACAGGCCTTGAGCCCTGGAGACCCAAAAGGGGAGTTCAGCCTTGCACCTGGACCCCCGGGTTCTTTTCACATAGCCACAGCCCTCTACAGCTCCTTCTAGAGAGAGATTTGTGGCCATTGGTCACATAGCACAGGTAGAGGGCCTGACTACAGGCCACAGAGCCTCAAGACATCTCCATATTCATGAGATACCTAAAGGCCAGAGGGCATAGCCAATTAAGCATTCCTTTCTGGACCCTCCTTGCAAAAGGTATTTAACCTCAGGCCTGCCCTGAGAATACGGGGGTATAGCTTCATCCATTTTCCACCATGACAATAAAGATTTTTTTTTTTCGAGACAGGGTTTCTCTGTGTAGCCTTGGCTGGCCTGGAACTCATTCTGTAGACCAGGCTGGCCTCAAATGGCCTCAAACTCAGAAATCTGCCTGTCTCTGCCTCCCAAGCTGGGATTAAAGGTGTGAGCTACCGCCGTCAGGCTGACAATAAAGAGCTTAAGACCATATTTTAAGACCATGGACTACCTCTTCTTTGAGGCCCACCTTGGGGAACTGTGGAGAAGGTCTTCGACTACAGAGACTCCCTCAGAACCTCTCTATGTTCTAGCCACGGAGGCTGCCAACTCAAGGGAGCTAGCCAATGTACATGTAATCTGATGACCTGCTATCTTCCTTTTATGGTGATGGTGAGGTTTTTGTTGTTGTTGTCTTATTGTTTTTGTTGCTAGTTTTTGAGGTGTGGTATCATGTAGTATTGTGCAGGAACTCACAAGAGTCTCATTAATGACTAGATAATCCACCCTTGCCTTGAACTTGCAGCCATCTATCTTCCTCCACATCCCCAGTCTTGGGACAGCAGGTGTGAGCCATCACTCTTGGCTTGTTTCCTTCCTCAGGGAACATTTTCTTCAGTGGCTTCCAGGACACTGAGCCCTCCTGACCTCACTCCACCCCTCAGAATGTTCCCTCACTGTCTCTCCTGGGCTATTTCCTGATTGTCCACTCCATTTCCAGAAGCTGAGGTGTCCCTACTCCTGAGACCTTCACTCCTGGGATGATTTCACCCTCTGGTAATAGGACTTTAAATTAGACAGAGGTCAGTAGATCTGAACTAAAGACCCCACCTGTGCAAACACCTCTGTAGCACTGGCCAGTGGTGTGAAAGGGCATCAGATTGACTGATTCAAAAACAGGGCGTATCATCACATGCCTACATTTCAGCACTCCAGAGGTGAGACAAAGGCATACTGTGTTCATATCAGCCTGGCCTACTCACCAGTGAGCTTGGTTTTAAAACAAAGTGCCCCATCCCCAGAAAATAAAATGATCTTGGCATAGTGGTACACTTTTTGTAACCTCACAACTTGGAAAGAAGAAGAGGATCAGGAGTTCAAGGTTACCTTTAGAACCCTTGAATAGTGGCTCATGTAATGCCAGCACTCAGAAGGTGGAGGCAAGAGGATCACTGGGGATTTGAGGCTAGCCTGAACTACATAATGAGCTCCAAGACAGCCTTGGCTACACAGTGAGACCCTGTCTTAAAATAAAATAACAAATTCAAATAAAATTGACAGAAAAAGGAAAAAAAGACATTCTTGGCTATATATCAAGATCAAGAACAACCTGTGCTACATGAGACACTGTCTACAAAAATCAAGTTAGCCAGGTATAATAGCATATGATTCTAAACTCAACACTTGGAATGTAGGAGTTCAAGGGAATCCTTGGCTTTATAGAAAATTCTAGGTTCCCATGGGATATATGGAATTAAAGAAGGCAATAGCCAAGGCATAGTGTCACAGTGGGTGAAGACTTGTGCTGTCAAGCATAATATCCTGAGTTCAATCCTTGGGACCCACATGTGAGAAGGAAAGAATTGACTCCTGAAAAATGTCCTCTGATCTCTACATGTGCTTGTCTGTGCACACACACTGCACCTCAGATGTACTCACCTTCTAAGCTACCCCACCTTGATTAAAACAACTTCACTTTCTAATTGCCCAAGCCAAAAACTATGGCAGCATATTTTCTGCCTTCACCTTTCAGGCCATAGTAATCCCTTGATGCTACCCTCAAATGTGTCAAAGTTCCACCAATTCCCCACACTTCATGTTACCAACACAGCTGTTACTATACAGCGATGATTCTCAGGTATCTCTGGGGTTTAAGTCTGCAGTGTCCCTTGCAGGTACTGTGACATCTATAATATATTCTAAAAATAGCAACTACAATAGAAATGAGGAAGTGGAATCCTGATTCTATACAGTCTCCCTCCTCCCTTTCTACAGTCCCTGGAATGTGCCTGGCCCTGATCTCTCTTCACCTATCATAAGGGGGAAAACACCCAACTGACTACCTACAGGGATAAAGCCAGGGAGTCTCCAGAACACACAGGTCACTGAGCTGAATCATACATGGTGAATCTCCTTGAAAATGTTCTTGAAGAAAATCAATCTTCACAGCTAATAAATCTGAACCCAACAAGAAACATGAGAAAATGGCTATTGTCATTGTTGACAAGCATGTGAATTCCCTATGAACACAGCTGACTATTCTGCAATTTATTTCTTTTTAATGATGATTTCTCCTCAGAGATCACAGACACAGCTTTTGTTTCAGTGACCACTGAAAGAGTCTGCATGGCCATCTAGTGTTACAAATAGAACAATCTTTACATTTTATTTTAATTTTAACTGTATATGACAGTGTCTCTTCATGTAGCTTTGGTTGACCTGGAACTACAAATGCAAATCAGGCAGGCCTCAAATGTACAGAGATGACCCTATCTCTGCCTCCTGAGTGCTGGGGAATTACTTTCCTAAACTAGCTCTCTTCAGGTACTAACTACCACAATGGGTTTAGAACAATTCTTTACAAATGTAAAGTAGGCACATTCTGCTACCCATCTCCTCACAAGTTCCTAGTCCAATTCCAAATCTTTACACTAGTCTTAAAAGCCCCAGCATCTGTGTCCACCCTCTCTTCCCTTGCTTTCTTTGCTCCTACTACACTTATCTGGACACTGATATACCAAGCTCAGGGCCTTTGCGTCTGTTGCTCCTTTAACCACACAACCCTATGGCATCTTCCCTCATCCACTTCAGCTCTGCTCAGTCATCACTCTTGGGTGAATCCTCTCCTAACCTTGCTCAGTAGAAGCACAAGCTCACACCTCAGGCTCGATCTTCTTCCAGACTTTATGCCTGTTTTCACAGCACCCATGGCCAGTTGGCAAGTTTCCCTAATTTCTTTATAATACATTTTCCTCACTGGAAAGCAAGTTCCAGAAGGATGATGACTGCTTCATGCTCAGATGGAGCAGGTGCTCTGAAGTAACTATATGGAGGACATGCAGGTGCCTGGTAGATTTCTTTTCAGTTGTGAAAGAACAAAAGCCTGAGTGGACTGTCCAGCTCTGCAGGCACAGGCTGGTCTGACTCTGAGATGTTCCATGCTGATGCCCCAACTTCTAGGATATTAACAGAGACAACATAAACTCCAGCAGCACACAGTTCTCTCTGAGGGCTCAAAAGACATATGGATCCCTTCCCTTCAATGTAGAGCATCCCCCAAATCCCAATTTTTAGCCTTTCCAGCTTTAGCTTTTTAGATGTGAATCCACAACAAAAAAGAAGAAAGTTGCCTGCCCTGTGCCAATCGACTCCTCACTCACCTTTCTCACTCCAGATCACCACAGGTAGTAGTGTTTCTGTCTCAGGGTCCAGATACACCACAAAATTAGTATCATAACACAAGGACAGAACACATATTGTTCGGATCAACAGGAGTCGAGGTGACGCCATCTTAGCTTAGTGACACCATCTTAGCTCAGTGACACCAACAAGTGCTTGTGTCCCTGTCTAGCAATCAGGGTGCCTTGCAGTGACCCAGGTGACCACGCCCCTGCAGGGCAGGTGTCACAGTCTGGGCATTCCCTGCAGCAAAACCAATATTACAGGTATTTATTTTGTGCTTACAACATATTGGAAGCTGCTCTTCTGTCCTTTAGGGAGTCTTACACAATGCTTCCATTTTATACATAAAGACATCAGTGTGACTATTTTAGAGTCCCCAAGGAATTGAACTGTGTCTCTTTCTCCCAGCTGTGTCTTAGCAGAGAAGAGCTGTCTGAATGATTTCTGCTCTTAGTTAGTTTGTACCCCTCTAAGTAGAAGAACTAAAATTGAACCCATGCCCCTTTCATCCAAAGCAATCCTGATCATAAGGGATGCTACACTGCATCATTTGAAATCTTCCTTAGAAACAGCTCCTGGTGCTCCACTCCAAACCACATATGTCCTTCATTCCCCAGTACCTGTTGAGCCTGGTGTGGTCCTGGTGGGGACAGAGTGACATGGTTCTTTCTCCTGGAACAGGACACTGGTGTGAGCCTCTACGAGTGTCAATGGTTGCCATGGGCATAAGGCTTGTTTGTGTAATGATGTACATATTTTCTTGACCTACTATCAGTGGAGGATTCTTTCCTTCTGAGGAATGTCCTCCTTGTTAACGTTAGTGACTCCATGATAATTAGAAACAGTACAAGTCCAGGAGGTGAGGGTGTTGCTATGTCTCAGCAAAATGGTAAATACTGGGACCTTCAGGACAGCCCTTAAGGCTATGGGGAAAAGAACTCTACAAACATGAGTTTGAAAATATGTAATTCTTAACTATGTAAAAAGTTAAGGATGCAAAATGAATTTTATGAGGGGATTCAAGAATCTAAAGGAACAAAAGCAGCCACTCAGTGAGCCAATTTGTTAGAAAATTACTAGGGAAGAGATAAAGAAATTTAGGGAGTGGTGACCACAGGAGATCCTAGACAGTTAAGATTTTTTTTGTTTATGTTTACAAAGGCAACAAGATTCCTGTGTTTAGGATCAGCCTAGGACAAAGCAAAGTTGGGCTCAGGGATGGTGGAAATGGTAATTTCAGGGGAGGATCCCACCCAACTAACTAGCTTATAGTCTGTGCTTAACAAAGACAGATAGATAAATATCTGAATTCTTTGCAACATTAATATATATATATATATATATATATATATATATATATATATATATGTATATATATATATACACATACATATGTGTGTGTGCTTGAAGTCTCCTAGGAATCAAAGGCCTGGGGTCATGGGATGCTGATTCATAAGATAATCAAAAGGAAAATCTGGAGTAAATGACTGGATTAATGTGCAAAGTAAAAACTGGCCCTGTGTTCTGTAGGAGAGGAGCTATCCAGAGAAGTTTTTTTTTGGATAAAAAAAGAGAACTGCTTGACTGCTTGGAGAATACACACACACACACACACACACACACACACACACAGACACACACACACACACAGACACACACACACACTCAGACACAAGCACATAACTATCTCTGAATTCCACAGACACTTTAACCCCACTCAACTTTCCTTCCTTGTTCTCTCTGCATCCCGGATCAGCAGGCTATCTTCCTCTTACAGCTCTTTCACTCTACTGTGTCATTCCCATCCCTACCAGTCTCACAGGTGACCAGTACATCAAACTTTCCTCTCTAGGTATTGCAGGATATTTGATTATCCTGCAATCTTGGGGTTCAACATTGTGAACCCCAAGATTGTATTATTTACTGGAAAAACCTGTTTCTAGTTTTGGTGTAGCTCAGTGCTAGAAACACTTTTAATCCAAAAACTTTCTGTTTATTGTAAACAAGATAATATATAGTCAACCAAGAGACAGAGCAAACAACCAGTTGACAAGGTGTGAACATAGGGAAAAGCCTAGAGAGTTAGAGATCAGGAAGATGGATAGAGAGGTGCGTAGGAAGTATTAGAAGGGAGGGATACTGAGTTGGAAGGGTTTTTGAGACAGTGTGGGGAAAGAGAGCTTCTCTTTTCCTTTTGGGGTGTCAGTTGTAAAGGAAAGTCAGCTGGGTCTTTTCTTTGCCTCTATGAGTTAGCAGGATTTTACCCCAGCATTTGGGTGATTTTTTGGTAAAATCAAATTATTGGGATTCTGTTAGAAATAGCTTCAAGGACCTCTCTGCCCAGATTGTTCTATCCTCTGAAATACTACTTTGCATCTCATCCTGCTTCTAAGTCCCTCCTTTAAACCCTTTGTGAAAAATCTAGTCTCAGTTGGTGTGGTGAAGCCAGCCTTTAATCCCAGTACTTGGGAGGCAGAAGCAGGTAGATGTTTGAGTTCCAGGCTAGCCTCATCTTCACAGCAAGTTCCAGGATAGCCAGAACTACATACAGAGACGAGAGAGAGAGAGAGAGAGAGAGAGAAAGAGAGAGAGAGAGAGAGAGAGAGAGAGAGAGAGAGAGAGAGAGAGA
>NW_021604579.1:413377-414334 GCF_004785775.1 Grammomys surdaster | reverse complement strand
AGAGAGAGAGAGAGAGAGAGAGAGAGAGAGAGAGAGAGAGAGAGAGAAGTACTTTACACTTCCCTGTTCAAGAAACACCAAAATATAGACCTCTCTAGGTCTCCACCATGGATATTATATGGAAGATGGAAAAACCTCTGACTTTTGGTCACTGCTGCATCATGAGTTTGATGTCAGATATATAATATGCTCTGTGGATATCTCCTTATGCCACACCTTTCTGGTCACCCCTAGGATATGCTGCCCTTAACACCCATCTTCTATTCCAGAATACTGCTACAAGATCAATAGATCACAACCTTTCAGACTTGCTCTCAAGGGCAAAACAACTCTCCATCTACTTACTCCAAGCAATCAACTGGAATGACCCTCTCAGGTGAGTATTCCATCTGGGAGAATGAAATAGTTATCTAAGACAATTGGCCCACCACTGGTGGTATCCTCTCATACATGTCAGCAGTGCCTTAATTCCTCAGGTAATTTTTATTCCTGTGGAATATTTACTAATATGTGCCTTCCAGCCATCTGGTCTGGTATCTACACTGTAGTCTTCAGTACTCCAACACCTTCTACTTACCAACCAGGTTATCTAGACCCCTCTCAGCACTTCTATCTCCTCCTCCAAAGCTGACCCCTGCAGATGTAGGTTTTCCTGTCCTGTTTCTGCTACTGGCAGAGCTTGGCATCACCTTGTGCTCTGCTTTAGGCTCTGGTACACCAGATATCACTTTGCCTACCATCTACTTTAACAAGTTCTTAAAAGTCCTTTTAAGGTACAGGAGTGATGGCTCAGTGGTTAAGACCACTGAGTACTCTTCCATAAAAGCCTGTTTTGATTCCCAGCACACACATGGCAGCTCAAAATTGTTTGTACCTCTCAAGGGATCAGATACCTTTTCTAGCCTCAGTGGACACTACATTCACATATAAAATCCATATATATATATATATATATAT
>NW_021604579.1:350783-413277 GCF_004785775.1 Grammomys surdaster | reverse complement strand
ATAATATATGATAAAAATGATTGTTTTAATCATTTAAGACAGGGTCTCACTATGTATCTTTGGCTGTCCTAGACTTTACTTCTTTTTTTTTTTCTTTTTGGTTTTTCGAGACAGGGTTTCTCTGTGTAGCCCTGGCTGTCCTGGAACTCACTCTGTAGACCAGGCTAGCCTCGAACTCTCGAACTCAGAAATCCGCCTTCTCTGCCTCCCAAGTGCTGGGATTAAAGGCGTGCGCCACCACAGCCTGGCTGTCCTAGAACTTACTATGTAGACCAGGCTAACCTTGAACTCATAGAGAGCCCTTGACTCTGTCTACTGAATTTTGGGACTAAAGACATGAGCCACCACACCTTGCAATATAAAATCTTTTAAAAAACAGAAAACAAACTGAGACTGGTGGGGTATGTCATGATGCCAAGCACTTGAGAGACAAAGGTAGGAGGATCTCTGTGAGTTCTAAGTCAGCCTGGTTCACATAGCAAGTTATGCCCGCATAATGAGACCTTGTCTCAAAAAGAAACAAATAAATGAATAAATAAAATGAGCTCAAGAGAAAAATAGTGAAGAGGCAATAGAAACATCAAGTACATATAACTGTGTAAGATTTTTTCTCTAATGAGGAGTTGTGAAATAGAATTATAACCAGAGGAAAGTTGACATTCCAGAATCCATTTTTTTCTACTGTGCCAAATACATGTAACACAAAATTAACTATCTTGTTACATTAAAAAAATAATCCCTACAACTCCCTCAGAAGTCCCCTGCTCCTGGTGGTCTTGCTGGGCACCAGAACTCCAGGTAGAATGTCCACCCTCCGATGACCCTCATGCTCTCAGTGCCTATCCACCTTACCCCAATCACCTCTCCCTTCCTTGTGGCCATGAACCAACCCCCAACTTGGGCAAAGGCCCCCTGCTAGACCAAGGGCCACCCTGGCCATCAGAAGTCCAGACCCCAACACAGGTGGAATCCCTTTGCTCAACCACAGGCTATTCCAGCCAGAAGACCAGAAAGGAAGAAGAAACCAAGGGACAAAACATCTATCCAATAAAGACAAAGTCAGAAATTGGCACCTAGCCCTATAGTCATTCCATACCTAGATGCCTAGATTGGAGTGTAAAAATACAATCAAAAACAGCAAAGGCAATATGTCACTGACAGAGCCTAGATATCCTACTACAGCAATCCCATAATATTACAATACAGCCTAAGCTCAAGAGAATGACCTTAAAATTAACTTTATGAAGATGATAGAGGTCTTTAAAGAGAGGAAATGAACAAATCCTTTAAAGAAATTAAGGAAAAATACAAAAAACTCACAACAGTAAAACCTAAAGACAGGAAGCCAACACACACACACACACACACACACACACACACACACAAACGCACAGCACTACCACCACCATGAACAACAATGGCAAATAACAATTATTGCTCATTTATATCACTCAATATTAATGAACTCAATTCCCCAATAAAAAGACTGACAGATTAACAGAATGGATGTGAAAACAGGATCCATCATTCTGATGCATAGAAAAAACACACATCCTAATAAGCCCTTAGAAACAGTGATCATGGGAGTGTTCATGAAATTTTGTTTATTGCCTTGCTTGTTCTTTGACTATTTGTATTTATTGTCTTGCTTGTTCCTTGACTATTTGCATCTATTGTATTGTTAGTTCCTCAACCTAAAACTGACCTTAATACTTTCATGTAATTAAAATGGTATAAAAGCAAAAAGGAGGAGGGGGGATGCGATGGGGGTTTCTATGGAGGGGAAACGGAGAAAAGGGAAGGCATCTGAAATGTAAATAAATAAAATATCCAATAAAAATAAAACTTTAATAAAAGAAAAAAAACACACGGAGGCAGAGGCAGGCGGATTTCTGAGTTCGAGAGTTCGAGGCTAGCCTGGTCTACAGAGTGAGTTCCAGGACAGCCAGAGCTATACAGAGAAACCCTGTTTCGAAAAACCAAAAAGAAAAAAGAAAAAAAGAAAAAAAAACATTAGCATCCAAAATAGACCTCACAGTAAAGTGTTGGAAAAATATGTTCTAAGCAAATAGACCTAAGAAGCAAGCTGGTGTAGCTACTTTAATATCTAACAAAGTAGACTTCAAGCCAAAATTAATCAAAAGAGATGGGAAAGAACACTATACTCATCAAGGGAAAAATCCACCAAATGATGTTGCAATTTGTAACATCTATACCCCAAATACAAGGACACCCACATTTGTAAAGGAAACATTACTAAAGCTTAAATCACTCATCAACCCTCACTTATTGACAGTGGTAGACTTCAATGTCCTATTCTCAACAATGGACAAGTCAGCCAAACAAAAACTAAACATAGAAATACTGTAACTAACAGATATTACAAACCAAATGGACCTAACAAATATTTACAGAACAGTTCATTCTAACACAGTATTCCTTCTTCCCAGCACCTCATAGAACTTTCTGCCAAGTTGACCACATACTCAGACAGATAAAAAGCAAGTTCAACATATAAGAAAATTGAAATAGCCTCATGCATACTACCAGACTACCATGGATTAAAGCTGGATTTCAACAAGAAAACCTTACAAACTCATAGAACACAAAGAACTCTACTGAATGACTGCTGGATTAAATTAGAAATTTAAAAAGTAATTGAAGTATTCCTAGAATTTAAATTCCTAAGAAAATGAATGTACAATATATCCAAACTTATGGGAAACAAAGGAAGCTGTGCTGAGAGGAAAGTTTATAGTACTAATTACTTATTCAAAACCAATTAGAGTGATCTCCTATTAGCAACTTAACAGCACACATGAAGCTCTAGAACAAAAAGACAAGCACACGAATGAGGATAAGACAGCAGGAAATAATCCAACTGAGGGCTGAAATCAATAAAACTGAAACAAAGTGAGCAATACAAAGAACTGATGAATAAAGAGTTGGTTCTTTGGGAAAATCAACAAAATAGACAAACCTTTATCCAAACTGATTAAAAGATATAGAGTATTTAAATTAACAAAAAAAAAAAAACAGAAAGAAAAGAAGGGGGCATAACAACAGACACTGAGAAAAATCTCCCCCCAAATCATTAAGTCTTACCTCAAAAACCTATGTTTCAGGATATTTGATCACACTGTGAAACCCGAGATTGTGCTGTTTACTATTTACACACTACAACCTATATAATTATATATATAATTATAGTGTGGCTCAGACTTAGAACACACCTTTAACCCCTCTGATTGGAATGCAGACAAGACCTTAGCACACACCTTTATTCCCAAACAATTAAGGTTAAGTTTGTAGAAAGAAGCACCAATGTTTGAAAGTGATGTCTAATTGAATGGCACAGAAAGTGATGAATCAGAGAAAGATTTGAGAGAATAGCATATGGCCAAATCTCACAAGAAGAGAGAGGAAAGGGAAGCTACTTAAGAGAGAGCAATGCAGAGAAAAAGAAAGGAGGCAGTTTTATCTGGAGAATTTTACAGAGACAGTTTGAATAGAGAACAAGCTAAACACAGGTGAAGATAGAGTGAGTCACAGAATGAGGAGCCAGAAGATTAGAACAGATTACCAGAGTTAGTTTGAAGCCAAGAAGAGCAAAAAGTCAGAATCAAAGAGAAAAGCCAGATTGGATCAGTCAACATGGAGAGTTTTGTGACTGAAGAGCTGAGTTGACCAACTAGACACAATTCAGAAAGAGCTAGGAAGAATGAGTTTATTCAGCAGCAAGTCTCAGAGGCTAAAACATTGCAGGCCTATATTAGATTTTACAGAAGCTAGAAGCTTCTGGAATAGGCCTAGTTTAGGGAATGGAGGCAGTGGGCCTCAGAGATGACAATTACATCAAGAGGCTTTTAAAGTTACAGTTACAAACCTGTAGTCAACAAAATTGAAAAATCTAAAAGAAATGGCAATTTTCTTGATAGATATCATTTACCAAAGTTAAACCTGTTGAAGCCTGCTCCTTTTAACATAACTGTAGCTATTTTGTATTAGTTAATTGGGTAACACCTCTAATTGTGTGGATCTTTTTAATCGAGCATTACCAAACATATAAAGCCTTTGGATAATCTTTAAGCATTAGAGTCTCATTTCTACCAGGTACTGTGTGGATGGCGGGATGGTCTGGGCTCAGCCAAGCATTGTGGAGACGGTGTGGTAGATTGGCAGAGCCATCTCCCACGCTGGTGTCTCATGGGTGCTAGGGCCGGTGCTTCTGGCTCACTTGAACCAGCACCCTGAGCCGAGCAGCGGCAGGATCATACCACTGCTCATGGCCTCAGGCCTTACCTAGTCAGGAACACGGCAGCCCCGTAACAAGACAGATTGGGTGCTGCTGCTTTAAATATTACCATTAACAACCGTAACAAGGTATCACCCGTTTTTTAGCCTTTGTCCAACTCTATGTTCCACCAGAGCTCACTCTAAGGCCAGGCAGGTTTTGGCATATGGTTAAAAATCTGTAATATTGATACCAAAAAAATGGCTTAAAAACAAACAACTCAGGGTTAGAGCCATTCTGGGCAACATGACACAGTATGAGCCAATCAAGAGAAACAGGTCTTTAAAGATACTTTTGAATTGGGATGATATTTTTATGTAACTTCTGCAACAAAAACCAGCCTTCAAAAGATGGGGTTTAAAAATGTTTCTTTAAACTGCCCCTTTGAGTTGTTTAGATACCAGCAAGAAACATTCTTATATATGAATGTTTTTCTTGCTGATGGCCAAGCTTTATAGCAGGAAAATAATGTATTTGGTATTGATTTCAGAGAGACTGGATTGTTTAAACTGTTGCAAGCTTGGTTTATGGTAATGCTCTGTGATTTCTCTCTTTAAAAGAGATACTTTAATTTGATATTGCAAAAGGAACTTTAAAAATTATAGATAATATATAACAATATGGGACATTTTAAAATTTGTTGAACGTTTTACTGGAACATCATTGATTGTACATGATGTTTACGAAGAAAATTATAATAGATAGCAGCAATCAAATTATGGACCCATAAAGGGGGACAATTACGATGAAAAAAGCTCAGGCAATCAGACGATGCCTATGGATCTGATAATGAAAATAGTGGATATGGTAGCAGAAGGTTTTAAAATAAAACAGAAATGGCTACATTCTTAGCAGGAGAGAGAGTGAAGAGTTGTCAGGAGAGCTTCAGGTTACTTTGAGACAGTTGTCCCAAATGCGTTAGAGTAACTGTAAAAACCTGTCACAGAAGGAACAATGATCCATAGTCAGAAAAGTTACTGCAGATTAAACAGGAAACCCTTCCTGTTCAGGACTGTCATAGCTAAAATTTGCAAAAAATAAAATATAGCTATTGATGAATGCAATATGATATCAATTAGATAAACAATCCTGAGGATTGTTTTAATCAGTTGTAGCTTTGTCTTTTTCTTTAAGTTACATCAGGTATATATTGCTCTATAAGTTATGGTAATGATAGTAGGAATAAAAATTAAGGAATTTGTTAATTTTTAAAAGTGTTTTAAGCATTAAAAAGGTTAAGAATTATTATTGGCTCTTGAGTTTGCCTGAGCTCTGGCAAGTCCAAGGAGCAGATAATATCTCTCTCAACCAAGATGCTTTCCATTTTTTGTAACTTTTTAACCTCTTCTTGTCCTGACACTGGTTTCAGCTTAAGCTAAATCATATGGGAAAATGTAATGTTCTATGATGATATACAAGACAAATGTCAGAAAAGTTCCTAGTCTCTTTATAGAGTATGTTTATGGGTTAAATTTTTGATTTTGCTAATCTATAGGTTGGCGTTTTGTCCTATTGATAGTGTCCTTTGACTTACAGAAACTTTTCAGTTTTATGATGTCTCATTTATCAATTGTTGGCCTGAGCCATTGGTGTTCTGTTCAGGAAATTTTCCCTGTACCAACGTGTTCAAGGCTATTTCCCACTTTCTCTTCAGGGATAATATCCAAAATATATAAAGAAATCAAGAAGTTAGGCTCCAAGAAACAAAACAGCCCAGTTTAAAAATAGGGCACAGAGTGAAACGGAGGAATCTCAAATGGCTGAGAAGCACTTAAAGAAATGTTCAAAAATCCTTAGTCATCAGGGAAATACAAATCAAAACGACCCTGAGATTCTACTGTACACCAATCAGAATGGCTAAGATCAAAAGCTCAAGTGACAGCACATGCTGGAGAGGATTTGGAGAAAGAGGAATACTCCTTCATTGCTAGTGGATTGCAAACTAGTACAACCACTCTGGAAATCAATCTAGCAATCCCTCAGAAAGCTGGAAATAGTTTTACTGGAAGATGCAGTTATACCACTCTTGGACATACAAACAAAAGATGCTCAACAATACCACAAGGGTACATGCTACACTATTTTCATAACAACCTTATTTGTAATGGCCCAAAACTAGAAGCAACCCAGATACTCCTCAACTGAAGAATGGATACAGAAAATGTGGTTTATTTATACAGTCTTATACTATTCAGTTATTAAAAACAAGGACAACATGAATTTTTCAGCCAAATGGATGGAACTAGAAGTATCCTGCATAGTGACATGACCCAGACCCAAAAGGACATGCATAGTATGTACTCACTGATAAGTGTTTATTAGCCAAAAATACAGAATACCCAGGGCACAAACTGCAGACCTTAAAAAGTTTAACGATAAGGAAGATCCAATTGAGGATGCTTCAGTCCCACTTAGAAGGCATAACCAAATAATCATGAGAGGCAGATTAAGGGAAGGACCTAGTTGAGAGAGGGGAGGAGGAGGGTAAAAAAGGGCCATGATCAGGTATGGAGGCAGGGAACAGGAGAGAAGCCCAGAGGGCCAGGAAAATGGATGGAAATATGCAGCTTCTGGTGGTGAGGTGTGGAGGAAAACCTCTAGAAGGTCCGAGAGACCTGGGATGTGGGAGGCTCCCAGGACTCAGTGAGGGTGACCTTAGCCTCAATGCCCAACATTGGGGGAATGGAACTCAAAGAAATCATCTGAACTATATAGACAGGGCCCCCAGTGGAGGGATGGTGTCACCAACCTTCCTTCAAAATTTTTGATCCACAATTGTCTCTGTCTAAAAGAACTTCAGGGACAAAAATGGAGCAGAGAATAAAGGAAAGGCCATCCTTTGACCAGACCAACTTGGTATCAATCCCATTGGTATGCAACAAGGCCTGACACTATTATTGATGCTGTGTTGTGCTTGCAGACAAGATTCTAGCATGACTGTCCTCTGAAAGGCTTTACAAGCAGATGACCAAGACAGATGCAGATGTACAGCCAACCGCAGGACTGATCTCAGTG
Source organism: Grammomys surdaster (assembly GCF_004785775.1). Classification (NCBI taxonomy): domain Eukaryota; kingdom Metazoa; phylum Chordata; class Mammalia; order Rodentia; family Muridae; genus Grammomys; species Grammomys surdaster. Next base: position 405,968 of record NW_021604579.1, on the reverse strand, counting down.
ATCCCCATTGAAGAGTTAGAGAATGGATTGAAGGAACTGAATGGGATTGCAACCTTATAGGAAGACCAACAGTGTCATCTAACCCAGACCTCTGGGAGCTCCTAGAGACTAGGCCACCAACCAAAGAGTATACAAGGCCTGATCTAAGCCCTCTGGCACAATATAGCTGAGTACTGCATTGTCTGGCCTCAGTGGGAAAGGATGAACCTAATCCTGTAGAGACTTGATGCCCAATGGAAGAGGGATGCCCGGGGGTAGGGGGAAGCACCCTCTTAGAGATGAAGAGGAGGGGGGATGGGGTGAAGACCTCTGGTAGGGGGACCAAGAGGGAGTCAACATTTGGGAAGTAATAAATAAAGTAATTTATTAAAAAGTTATTATTTTTATTTCGATACTAGCAGAGCTTCATTTCAAAACTGTAACTTTTAAGGTTAAAGCGTAACAGGGATTGATAATCAAATCCTTTAAGATGGCTGAATCCTTTAATATGGTCAGATATATATTTAAAATCATGATAAGTACTAATGCAGTTAATGTCAAGATTAAGTAAGCTTCATTTAGTCTCCTGTTTTTCATTTGAAAGGTACAGTTTGGGACAGATAACTAAGAACAGACAAAGGTTGTTTAACTCAGATATGCTAGGTAGGTAGTACAGTTGCACCTCAACCTAGTCAGAGGTCTGTTGAATATGACATTTATATTTAAACAAACTGTGACAGACAGAAACTGTTGAATCCTAACAGTGAACTCCAATGTCTCCAGGAAGATATGGGCAGAACAATAAAGGGCACCACCATGATTGTGATATGGTAACCACTGGGTGTAACTGCCCCAGTGATTTGCCTGCTGCCAGGGCCCAGCCTGAACCGTGGGCAGAGGACAACTGGAAAATCGATTGGCATACATTGTTTTAGATAAGGTGAAGTCATTCTCTCTCATGTTCCTTCTCTACAGCAAAAAGCCTCTTTTTCATTTGGACCTGATGGCCAAAGATTGCCTCTGCCCTCCATGTCATAGAGGCACAGGAGCCTGGGATAACTGTCTAGGTAATAAAATATGAATTAGTCTCTGCCATCTAAATGTAGTCATCTGTAATCTAAATTGTCTAAGACACAGGCTATTTAGATAACAAATTTTCCTTCTTCAGATATCTGGTCATGTTGATGTCTAAATTACTTATAGTTTACCAGATTTTAAAAAAAAGACAACTAGTTCCTTACCTCAAGGTAATCCACCACTATAATATTAAAAAGGACAAACAGGTTTCCCTTACTCACAGGCTTCATATTAAATGACTGTTTTCAATAATCAACTGCCTGTGTCTCATAATAAATCACTGGATAAAAAAATACATAAAATTTGAACTTTAAGGTCTAAGAAGAGATGTTTATAGAAAATGTTTGAGATTGATTAATGCAAGTGATAAAGGTTAGAGAATGTAAAAGAACTTGGAGGATGATGATTTAGAAATAAAAAATACTCCAGATGGAAGGTGTTTAAAGTTGGTAAATGCAAGTTATAAATGTTGGAGGCTTTTAGACAATATTTTAAAGTATATATATATATATATATATAAAAAAACAGAAATGTTTCATATCCCCCACCCCCTGCATGCTATTGTTATTTCAAAGTTCAGGGTTCTGATAAACTAATGGAACACTGGCAGATTACAATTCAGTCAGTAGCTCAATATTTTAATTGCCCTTTGGTTGTCTTCTAAATATAAATTTAAAGATACTTCTCATCATGCTAACAACATCTCTGTTCAGTCTGTATATCTATCCCTCTTGACTGAGAAAAAAATATCCTGGGCTATTTAACTCAAACCTATAGCTTTTACTATGTCTCAAAGGCACAAGTCTCCTATTATCTAACACCTGTTAACTAATTTTTATAAAATATGTATTTCAATACAATGGTAAATACTAGTGTACGTCCTTTTATAAACTAAAGTTCACATAAGCTTCAGGGAATCAAGAGGCCTAAGACTTGGTTTTCCTGCTACAGATCAAATGGACTCCAGATAAGTATACCTGCTTGTTTTTGAAAATGGAATTTTCCCCTTGGTTTTGGGATTTCTTACCTTTCCCAATGACTAGATGATTTTAACTTTTGTATATAATCTATATTTCTCTCAGCAGATTTTCACCTGACTGACAGATTCCATCCAGGGATCACCCATGGAGCTGCTGAACTCTGGACTTGCTGAAAATTGATATTAATCAGTCCATCTGATGTGATGGCTCCCTGTCTTTCATCTGGATCAGATAATCAGACACTTCTGATAAATTCCCACTTGCCCAGGCTTTGACTAGGATTTTAGCCTTCCTGGTCCCCTTTGCAATGTACCAATGTCAGCAGGAAGCAGTTACAGGAAAGATACGGTGTTCATTGTCCAACTTTACAGGTTGAAATGATAGGTCAAAAAGGAATACCCCCTGAGCACACTGAAAATGACCTCACTTTGTGAACCTGACCACCCCAATGGCCATGAAAACAGATGGGATGCAACCCTGAATTCATCACCCTCATATGAAGTTTGTTTTTTCTTTTGTGCTGCCTCAACCTGCTGAGATTCATGCTCCAGTACAACACATATGAACTTTGATTAGAACTACAGACAGGAGACTAATTACTCCTATTACTAATATCATTGCTTACAGTTCCCAACCCTTACCTTTCACTGAAGTAGGTTGTTTGGACCAAAATGGAGTAGGTGTCCAAAGACTACAAACATATATTTTCCCTCATTCTCTAGGTCTTTTGATGTGAGATACACAATATGAAAGATAGTTTAGCTACCCTTAAGATATATGCCTATCCCTCAAATGGAGACCCACATATTGGGGGACAAGATATGCACTTTTACTGTTATATGGGGCTATGGAATATTAGCTCCCTGGACAATTGATAAGGGTAATTATTTTCAGTTACAGAGAGTTGAGAGCCACTCTGAAAAACTGGCTGTGAGCTCTGGTAAGAATTTGTCATTAGAAAGAAAGGCATTGAGGATGAGAGACAGCTTTTTACTATGAAACATGACACAGAAATTTGAGTGCTTCAGGGACTGTAAAAACAGTGTAGCCACGTCTCAACTCAGGATCCTGAGCAAGAATCATATATACATGGGAGGTGAGACATAAGACTCTGTTCTCCACATCCTAAAAAACAAGCAGTGAGATAACAATGGATGGGAATGTTGGTAACAAGATCTTCTCTAAGAGTGTTGCTGATTTAGGTTGTGAGGAGGTTTGAGGGAGAATGTCCCTCTTAGGTACAGGTATTTAAAAATGTGATCACCCATTGTGGTGCTCTTTGAGGATGATATAGGCAGGTGCAGCCTTGCTGGAAGAAGTATATCACTGGGGTGGGATTTAAACGTTCATAGTCTTACCTCACGTCCACTTTGTTCTTGCTTCATGCTTGCAGTTGAAGCTATGCTCTCTCACCTTCTTTCTCCTGCTGTCATGCCTTTCTGCCATGATGAACTCTTATCCCTTTGGAACCATAAACTCATACACTCTCTACTCAAGTTGCTTCTCATCAGGCTGTTTTTGTCACAGCAACAGAAAAGTCAATCATACAAGCTGAGACCATCATATATTTATGCAAATGAAGGCACATGCCTGCAATTCTAACACTCCTGAGGCTGGGGCAGGAAAAACAAGTTCCAGGAAAGCCTAGGCTATAGAGCAAAATCTGGGAACCAGAAACTAACTACAACACATCAATGTGGAGATGGTTTGTAAGGGGAAGCATCCACATAGCACTGTCTATCAAACCCCTCAGGAAATCCCTCAGGGAACAAGCTGGCATCTTACCTCCATGATGTCCTTGTCAATGTCTAGAGATGGGACATAAACTCCAGGGTTTTCCATTTGAACCATCATTTCTGTGCCATCCATACTTAATGTTATATTCACTTAACAAAATCAATGATGGAAATTCATGAATCAAAACATGACTTTTAAAAGGTTTATTTAATATTTTACTTTGTATGTGTGGGTGTAGCTGGTCTTTGGCTACTTTGTGGGTTCTTTCTGGTTCCACCTTTTTCTACCCCTTCATTACCCTAACACCAGGTATGAGAGCAAAGAATGATAGAAGGGGAAAAAAAGGGGACATTATTGGTAGATTTGGGGCTATTTACTTTGATAGAGACATTTTAATCTTCACTGTCAGGACGTATAACTTCTTATTCTTTCATTTTTGAACAGGAACTTGACAACAGCAACCAGAAGCTACTAATAGTGACTACCAGCCTGTTGGGAGCTGACACCTAGCCGAAGGCAGCTGTCATCTTTGCAGACATCTCGAGCCATATACCCTGACAAGAGACTTGTTTTCAACAGCCTACAACAGCTGAGCACACTCTGATAAACATCTTGTTTTTCTCACATATCTTGTTTTGTTGTTTATTGCCCCCAGCTGCTAGGTGCACGTGGTAAAGTGTCTTCTGTTGTGTTCCCCTGCTTATGCTTATATATACCCATGATTTCCTTTGAATAAAGCGCATGAGACAAAAGGCAAGACTCAAGGAGAGACTTGAGGAGAGATTCGACCAGACTCTGTCTCATTTCTTCGTGTCTCTTGTCCCTCTGTCCCCACTCTCTCTCTTGCTAGACCCTGACCCAGAGATTGAAGCAGCAGCTCGGGCAGATATAGGGTGACCCCCGAATGTGGGGTGAATGGGCAGTTACAAAGTGGCGCTCAATGCGAGGCAGCAAGAACGAGAGACCCAGTGAGGGATGTTACCAGAAGAAGGGTCGACTGAAAATTCAGAAATGAAACAGAGGTGATTGCTGTGGGAACCTGCCATGTGGAGACCAGTAGGTCATAGTAATGATAGTGGGGCAAGTAATAAGTCAGCCTGAATTCAACTCTCAGCCTGAATTCAACTCTCTGTTTCTGTTTTGTTGTTTGCTGCTTACATGTGTTAATTGTTTGCTTCTGTTTTGCTGTTTAAATGCTGTCTTTCATGTTCAAAAGAAAAAGAAAAGCATAGAATCCAAAGTACGACCAAAGGTTGAAGTAATCGATTTGTCAGAGCCAGATTGTGCAGACCTAGAGGAAGAGGCAGCCAAAAATTACGACCCTGAATGGTCCTCTTCCCATAGGCCCCCTCTCTTTGCTCTTCCACCTCCAGATGCTCCTGCTATGGAGATGGTGGTTGTAGATCCCAGAAAGGAGTTACAGGACAAAATTTCTCTGCTTAAACAACAAATAGAGTTAGAGGAAGAGTATCAGGACTTAATTAATCAGCTTAAAAAATTAAAGACAGGGAAGAGGTCTCAAGAGGGCAAGGAAAATCCCCCAGGTCCCTGCGTTCCTCAACCCAGAGTCCAAAGACAGCCCATGTCCTCTGGTTCAGCCTCAGATCAGCCAGAGGAGGGAGAGGCTGAGGTTTTCCCTGTATCAGAGACTAGAGATGCTCAAGGGGTTTCGTGGAGATGCCACACAGGGTTTAATTTTCAAATTATTAAAGAATTAAAAAAATTTGGTGGCACAATATGGTGCCACTGCTCCCTTTACTCTTGCAATCTTAGAATCTGTTGCAGAGGAGTGGCTGACTCCTGGTGATTGGAATACTCTAGTGAGAGCAGTTCTTAGCGGTGGTGACCATCTTATTTGGAAATCAGAGTATCATGAGAATTGTAAAGAGACAGCTAGGAGAAATATTCAGGCAGGTAATGGTTGATCCTTTGAAGCCTTAGTAGAAGAAGGGCAATTTGCTCTAGTGATAACCAGATGCAATATGACCCAGGCTTATTCGCTCAAATTCAAAATGCAGCCATGAAGGATTGGCGCAAACTCCTGGTAAAGGGAGACCCTGGTGTATCTTTGACCTCAGTTAGACAAGGGCCTGATGAAAGATTTTCTGATTTTGTTCATTGATTAATGACAACAACAGGAAGGATTTTTGGTAATGCAGAGGCAGGTGTAGATTATGTGAAACAGCTTGCATATGAAAATGCAACTCCTGCCTGCCAAGCAGCCATTAGACCCTATAGGAAAAAGACAGACCTTACTGGATATATCAGACTCTGTTCTGATATAGGGCCCTCCTACCAACAAGGCTTAGCTATGGCAGCTGCCATGCAAGGACAATCAGTAAGAGATTTTTTTGGCAAGCAGAGACAAAAAGACCTGTTTTAAATGTGTCAAGCCTGGACACTTTGCAAAAGATTGCAAGGCAGAAAATGAGTTAACCCAGAGACAGCCTAGAAAACAGCCTGGCCAATGCCCACGTTTTAAACGTGGAAGGCATTGGGCTAGTGAATGTAGGTCCAAGACAGATGCACAAGGAAACACCCTTTCCCATAATCAGGGAAATGGGAACAGGGGCCAGCCCCAGGCCCTGAGCCAACAGAAGCCAAAACAGGCTTATGGGACAGTCAGTTTCATACCAGCAAACAACAACCCCTTTCTGAACTTAGTTAAGCAACACCAGGAAGCGCAGGACTGGACCTCAGTTCTGCCACCCACACAGTATTAGCCCCAGAAATGGGACCTCAGGCCTTACCTACTGGAGTGTTTGGACCACTCTATCCAAATGTGTTTGGCCTGATAGTGGGAAGAAGCAGTGCTACTATGCAGGGAGTATAAATTTTTCCAGGAGTTATAGACAGTGATTATCAAGGTGAGATTAAGGTAATGGCCAAGGCAATACAGAATATAATCACCATTCCTACAGGAAGGAGGATAGCTCAACTATTGTTACTTCCATTGATTCCTACTAATCACAAATATAAGAGTCCTAAGAGAGGGGATCAAGGCTTTGGTTCCTCTGATGCATACTGGGTACAGCCTATAGTTATGATGACAATATTGCTTGATGGGAAGGCATTCCAAGGTTTGGTTGATACAGGAGCTGATGTGATGATTATCAAACAAAGTGATTGGCCTGCCACCTGGCCTCTGACCCCAACTTTAACCAATTTAAGGGGTATTGGCCAAAGTCAAAATCCACAGCAAAGCTCTAAGCTGCTGACATGGAAAGATAAAGAAGGAAATACAGGGAATATACAACCCTATGTCATCCCGGGCCTTCCCATTAATCTCTGGGGCAGAGATCTATTATCCCAGTTGGGATTGATTATGTACAGCCCTAATGAAATAATCACGGCTCAAATGATAAACTCTGGATTTTCTCCAGGGAAAGGATTAGGAAAAGGTGAAAATGGGATTACTCATCCTATTGAGGTCCATTGCAACTCTGGAAGAAGAGTCTTGGGGGTATTTTTGATGGGGGCTATTGATTCAGCTGCACCCCTAGGGCGTTGTGCCGATCCCATCACCTGGAAGGAGGACTTGCCTGTCTGGGTGGATCGGTGGTCCCTAATCACCGAAAAATTACAAGCTGCTCAGTTGCTAGTGAAAAATCAATTCGAAAAAATTAAAAATGGGGAATGGTACCCTACTAAGGGATCCCCCAGAAATATCCTTCATCACATGCTCTTTATTTTAAATTTTTTAACTTTGGATTCTGAAGGAAAATCTGCTGCAGATAGATTCTGGCATCCTGATACCAAAAAGAATTTTGCAACAGTCCTCTGGAAAGACCCATTAACTGGAACCTGGAATGGGCCAGATCCAGTGCTTATCTAGGGAAGAGGTTCTGTCTGCATATATTCCCAAGTGGCAGATGCTGCACGCTGGCTGCCAGAGAGACTGATCAAACAAATAGACAACAATAATGAATCCAGGGAGGAGAAACCCCCTGAGAAGCATATTTTTTCTTTACAGGAAACATGAAGATGCTTCACAATTGTCTTCAAACAGGAGCAGATCAACCAGCAAACTGGACTTGGGAAGTTCTTAGTGTGGAAGAAGACATCACCACCCACACCTCCAGGGTGGCTCTATTGGACTTTTGGTTCCCTGATTTATGATTTAGTGCGGTACATTGTTTAGACTCAGGAGAAAACCCATTACCATAGTTACTATAATTGTTTTTTGGGTTTAGGATTGATTGGGACAGGAATGGGGATTTTCTTTATTTGTTTTGTTAAGATCAAAGCTATGATCAGTTCTGTACTTCTATAGATTTAGATTTAGAAAAAATAGAATCTTCTATAATACATTTGTAAAATTCATTATCCTTCTTAGCTGAAATAGTGCTACAGAATAGAAGAGGCTTATACTTTTTACTCCTCCAACAGAGGGAGTTGTGTGCTACCCTAAAAAGAGTGTTGCTTTTACACTAACCATTCAGACATTGCTAAGTCCTTGTCTCTCAGGTTCATGCTGTTCAACAAACTGATGGCTTTTGTATGACAACAGATAGACACTATTCAAATGAAACCCATACAGGTCCATTATTACAGGCTAGAAGTAGGTGACTCTAAAACCTCTGTCATCAAGACTGACTAAGATTAACCCCTAACTTATGTGCTAAGCAGGATAGTCAATGACGAGTAAGAGAACACCTCAAGACCCTTGCCCCAAACTGGGAGGCCTCACCATCCTAAGACAGGAGCTCAACCAATGGCTGTTGAGTACCCAGAGATGGGAAAGGGAGGCTGGGTCCTTTGTTCGAACCTAAGAAAGGCACGGTTTTGTAAGTTTTCCCAGCCTTCCCTTTTGAAAACAAATTTAGAAGGGGGACCTATTGGGAACTGACACCGAGCCGAAGGCAGCTGTCATCTTTGCAGACATCTCGAGCCATATACCCTGACAAGAGACTTGTTTTCAACAGCCTACAATAGCTGAGCACACTCTGATAAATACGTTTTCTCCTATATCTTGTTTTGTTGTTTATTGCCCCCAGCTGCTAGGTGCACGTGGTAAAGTGTCTTCTGTTGTGTTCCCCTGCTTATGCTTATATATACCCATGATTTCCTTTGAATAAAGCGCATGAGACAAAAGGCAAGACTCAAGGAGAGACTTGAGGAGAGATTCGACCAGACTCTGTCTCATTTCTTCGTGTCTCTTGTCCCTCTGTCCCCACTCTCTCTCTTGCTAGACCCTGACCCAGAGATTGAAGCAGCAGCTCGGGCAGATATAGGTGACCCCTGAACGTGGGGTGAACCTGCAGTTACACCAGCCCACACTACTTCTTTCTTTATTTATTTATTTATTTATTTATTGAACATGAAATGCTTTTTTATAGCATGCTTTACAAGGGGAGGGGGTAAGAGGGGCCAGGTGGTGGAAAAGTACAAAAACTTCTTGGCCTGTGCCTTGAAACATGTCATGGTCTATACGGTACACTGCCTTGAATTATGATCTACCTGCTGTTCTTCAGAAGATATGGTACACTGCTTGAGTTATGGTCTCCCTGCTATTCTTACGATGATATGGTACACTGCTTTGAGTCTATCTGCAGTTGCCAAGCAGGATCTTGCAGTTGCCAAGCTTCAGAGGACATTGTGCAGGTGGGGAAAGGTAGGGGGTGAGGGTAAGGGCGAGGGTCCTGGCTTCTGGCACCTCCCCCTTCTCTGTTTAGTTAGAGAAGGCGTCTTATGATCAATCCCAACTATGTGAATTTTGAATTTGGATGTCTAATTATGGGGGGTCTTAGACAAGTTCACAACCCCAAAACACTGATGTGAGACGAGTCACATCGATGGTCGAAGGCTTTAGGCTGTCGACGATGGGCAACATCAAGGGACTCCGATGTGGGTGAAAGGAGGGTGAGAGCCCTGTCTTAGGCCATGTAGGCTGCACCCACTCCCAGCACCACGCACTCCTTTTTGGCTGCATTGGGTGGGCCCCTGGGAAGTGGACCTACAATAATCCCATCCTTGGGCTAACTCACAGCCATCCTAGTCCCTTGTAAATGTTCAATTTACCAACCATTTGTCAGTTTGGGGTGTAATATTGTCATAAAGGAAGGCTCCCCAATGTTAGCGGCCATATCAAGGGCGGCCTTGGTTTAGGAAAGAGCCAATTTTTGTTGTGGTGATCAAGAGGCCAAGCTCTCTAGCAAGAGAAATGGGGGCAAAGCCAGGCATACCAGGAACCCTTCTGGAGGGCGTGGAAGTCTAGCAGTCGACCGTAGGAGGAGGCAGGGGAGCTGGCAGCTGTGTCAGTCTCCTGCGGAGTCACTTCTGGATCCTCTTCAATTTTCGGCTGATGGTAATGAACTTCAACCGTCTTCTTGATGGCAGCATCAACCTGGTTCCGTGGATGACAGGTCGCGGGTGACGATCTCTGTCTCGCTCAATCTTGATGTCCTGCGCACATCCTCTCAATGAGGGTTCGTCCAGAGGGGTCCGTGCCTCGAGCCCCACGTTTGGGTGCCACTTGACCCGACCGGCAGGCCCTAGTTATTCCCCACACTACTTCTGAATGCCTTAGTATTTATTAACAGGGAAGTCTCCCAAGATTCCAAAAGTGGACCAGAGCCTATCTGCAGATGAGAATACCATGCTCCTGATAGAGTATGAGGTAAATCATAGTCAGCTGCTATAGACAATCTGAAGCAGCACCATGTTCCCCACCTGGGATAAAAATGAAAATTTATTCCCATAATATTTCTGTGCTTTTCAAACAAAACAAAATTCTCAATATATATGAATATTTTCCTTCATATGTGTCTGTCTACTAATTGTATACAGTAACCATAGCAGCCACAAGAGGATCTCAGGTACCCTGGAACTGGAGTTATGAACAGTTATAAACTGCTATGTATTATGGAAATCTGAACCCAGGTCCTCAATTTACTTGATGACTAAGCCATCTGTCTAGCCTCACCCACAGCAGCTCATAAAATTCAACATTACAAGACAGTATAATAGAAAGAGACATTAATTTTGTATTTACACACTGAAGAAAATGTTAAAAGATCTTGATTCTTGTAGCTAAACCACTGCTTCTATAAGAACATCAAACATCATAGGCACAATAAAATATCTGAAATTCATAAGGGTCTGAGGCAGCATTTGTTGGCATTCCTGATGGAACAGCATGTACAACGAATGCACAGTGCAAGTGTTTGCTGTTCAGAACAAAGGCTCCAGTGGAGTGGAAGGTGCACACGTTGCCAGGACAACTCGATTCACTTCATTAAGATCTGCCTAGTCCAAAAGATACACAGATAGGCAGAAACAAATACAGGCCAATTCCTGAGTCCAAGTTCATCCTGGGACAAAGTGAGTGCACCCCAGTTGTGGTAGAAATGATAACTTCAGGACACTGTCCTACCCCACTAACTTATTATCTGTCCTTCACAAAGGCAGGCAGATCTCTAAATTCTTTTGCAATGTTAAGAAAAATTGTGTGCTTACTGTCTCCTAAGAAGCAAAGGGCTGGGATCATCGGATGCTAATTTCTTTCTTTCTTTCTTTTTTTCTTTTTTTTTATTGGATATTTTATTTACATTTCATATGTTATCCCCTTACCCCATCCCCCACCCAGCCGGGAACCCCCCATCCCCTTACCCCTCCTCCTTCTTCTCTGTGGATGTAACCCCCACCTACCCCCCCACTCCCACTTCCCCACCCTCAAAATTCCCACCCCCTGGGGCGTCCAGCCTTCATGAGGTCAAGGATCTCATCTTCCACCTGTGCCCTGCAGGGCCCTCCACTCTTACATATTCAGCTGAAGCCCTGGATCCCTCCATAAGTCCTCCCAGGCTGGTGGTTAGGATGCTAATTTATAAGATAATCAAAAGGAAACCAAGAGTAAATGGCTGGGTTGATATGTAAAATAAAAGACTGGACCTGTGTTCTGCAGGAGATGAGCTATCCAGAGAATTTTTTAGGAAAGAAAAAGAGAACTGCTTGGAGATCTCTCTCTCTCTCTCTCTCTCTCTCTCTCTCTCTCTCACACACACACACACACACACACACACACACACACACTCACTCAAGCATGGACAGAGAGCTCTCTTTAGAATAGATAGCAAACAGAATACAGACAGAGAAATCTCTAGAGAGAAAACAACATAGAGAGAGACAGACTGGAAAAGCTGGATCAAACTGAACCCAGGTCATCAGCATGGATACACAATTTGACTTGGAGTTGTTCTTTTTGCTGCTTCTAAACAACCCTTCTGTCCGAACCACTCTCCATGCTGAGGCTAGTCCTTGGCAAATATAGGCAAAATGCTCATTCAGATAAAATAAATAACAAATGTCTTTCAAAACCATCAAAATAAAATAAAATCATAAGAAAGGAAATGGGAAAGGATGAAAAGACATGTCTGCAAGAAGACAGGAATTGGCTAAAAGCAGCACTGCTCTTTACTAAAATGCAAGATAAAGTAACAAAGTTCTGACCCATATCAGGACAGACTTCAAGGACAAGGAGAAACACCTGTGCCCTATTGGTGACAATAGAACAATAAAACCTCTGTGACATAAATGAATGTAGTTATCAAATGTCTAACAACTCAACTCCTACCTATATACCAAAGTAAATAGAGTAAAAAAAAACTTTACAGAAAAGTTAGCAGTAACATTGTTAGTAATGGCAAAAGGTAAAAACAAACCAAATGTCTGTTAATAAATAAAGAAGCTGTGCTATGTTCATACAATGGAACACTACTCACCTATAAATAGCATGCTGAAACATGCTACAACCAGGATGAACCTCAAAGCATGTTCCAAAAAAAATAACCATACACAAAAGACATAAATTTTGGGATATCTCTTACATGTTATATACAGAGTAACACATCCTGCAAGCATAGAAAATATCCTGGAGGTTATCAGAAGTGAGGAACACAAAGGGAAAAAATGACTTAACTCACAGGGAGGGTTTCCTGGGTAATGGCAAGTTCTGAAACTAGAGAGGAGATAAGATTCTATTAACTTGTGTACAAGCTCAACACCCTTGAACTGAGCACTGAAAATGGTAACCCTATGCTTACATGAATTTCACCTCAACACTAACAGAGTACAGAACACTTCTTGCTCAACTCTGTCCAGCAGGTACTATCAAGCTTCAGAAGGCCACGTTGTGCTGGAGAAGTATCCCTGCAAATAGAAGCCTTGTCCAGCATTGAATAAGCCCTACGTAGGATCTCAGGATGTTATAATCTAGACAATGGGTGCACACATATGGTCCCAGGACTTGAAAAGCAAAATCAGAAGAATTAGAATTTCAAAGTTTTGCATGTCTACAGGGTAAATTTAAAACACAAAAACAAAGGAGGGAGCCAGGTGCAGTGACTCTGTACTGTCATCACTCAGAAGAATGAAGCAAGAGGATTGCCTGGACCAGGATGAGGTACATGAAGTGCCTGAGGCACACACAGGTAAAGGCTAAAAATGAGAGACAAAATCCCCTGGGTTTTGCATCCTGTCAGAGTGATCTGTGATGCTTTACAAACAACTAGAGCTTAAAGAGCCTGCACCCCAAATGGCCAGCCTCGCAGAGGACATGAGTCACTGCCAAACAAAATGTGAGCTGCCTACCTCTGTCTGCTCCAACACAAACACAAAGGACACAATGAAGGAAGACAAGGTAGCTGCTTTTAACTGCAATACAAGTGCCCCACTCCTTGCTGGTGTCTTCTGGCAATTTACTCCAGCTGATAGCAGTCGGGGATTAAGAAAAGAAACATAGTTACTTGGACCCTTTTTTTGTACTTATATTTTTATGAGCCAGAGAGAAAGAAAAAGTCACAAATACACAAACACACACACAGAGACACACAGACAGACGGACACACACACACACACACACACACACACACACACACACACACACTCGGTAGATGGAGCAGAGCCCCAACAGACATGCTTTATTTTTTTTCTCTGAGTCTTCTTATGCCTTCTTAGACTAAAGTTCATTATAAAATTCATCACAGATAAAATGATACACAAAACAGTTACAAAAGGATGTTGATAGTAATTTCAAAGCAATGTTTCATTCTATAAGCTCCTTATAAGTTCCAAGCAATAGTTTCATATGGCATTATGTTGTCAAACTGCAAACTTGTGGCCTCATCCTTGGACCTGATTTAGAATGAATGATTTTCCTTGGTCACAGATCTGTGCCAAGCCTATTTCTCTTCTTAGTGCAATGTTGAAAGCTTATTGTACTCCTTTTTGTGCAACCATTACTTACTTTTCTATGAGGTGGGGGCACATTCTATTCTTGATTCTAACTCATCATATCTTGCTGGCAAAATAATAAAAACCATTTCCTTATAATTTCTTCCTAAAATTATTTGAGTCAAATCAGGAATTCTATAAAGTCATTAATATATCTAAACAGCATTGTTATATGTAAGTGCATCTTCAAATTGATCAGCAGGAAATTTGCCAAATAGGGTGGAATGATGCTCAGGAATCATTAAGCTCTGTAATAGTGACAGGAATGGCTTATCAGCATCGAGAAGCAATCCTGGGATGAAGTATCTGGGGTTCTTGCCATACAGAGCACATGCACTGAAGCCATGCAAAATCGTGGGCCATCTCCAGAAAACTCACTTGCTTGCATCATCTTTTCTAAATGGCTTCTGTCAACATGTTTCCCTTATTTCTTTATTTTATTTTTCCCCATTGAAAGCTTAATAAATGTGAAGAATTCAGTCTACTTCACACTTATGTGTAGTGAGTGCCGTGAGGTAACTGTGTGAAGGAATGAACTCTTGAGTGTACTGCCCAGCTCTGCAGGGACAGGCTGGCCTGACTGTGACATGCTGCAGGCTGAGGTGAGTCTGCTAGGACATTAACAAATACAGAATAAAACTCAGCTTAGAGCTCACTAAAGAAACACGATTGACTTCCCTCCAATGCAGATTAGCTCCCAAATTCCAAATACTTCCCCTTATAGCTCTTGCTTTGCAGATATGAATGCAGATGGGAATGGCAGGTTCAGTTGCCCTGTGCATATCTACTGATCTCTCACCTTGTCTAGACAAGTGCACAAGGGGTAGTTGCAGAGATTCTGGCTGTAAGTCTGACTCCTTGTTTATCTAGCATCACAATACCAGAACAGAAGACAGAGAGGATCCACCAGATCCAGGTAACACCATCTTAGCCAAGTGACAACAAGTGCTTGCATCTTTGGCTGACAATCTGAGTATCTTGCAATGACTCACATGGCCATGCCTCTGCCTGGTAACATAGCCTGAGGATTCCCTTCAGCAAAACCATTGGTGACTTATATTTTATTCAGTTTTCACTTAGACTAGAAGCTGCTGTTTTAGCCATTAACAGATCTTATGCAATGCTCCTATTTTATATATAAGGACATTGAGGTGACAATGTTAGTGTCTTGAAAGAATTGAATGCTAGCTCCTTTCTCAGCTGTATCATAGGAGAGAACTGTCTCTTTTTGAACAATTGTGTCACAGTTGGAATGGTTTTTATTCCATTAGGTTGTACCCCTCCAAATGGAAGAACTAAAATTTTTCTCCTGGATGCCTGGCCCCTTTTATTGTACTAATCAATATCATAATAACTGCTGTATTGGTATCATTTGATATCTTATTAAAAACAGCTCCTGAGAATCCACTCCAGACAATCATGTCCCTCGTTCCTCTGCATATATACACAACCTACATCTAACAGATTCTAGACACCTCAGATGACCAAGAGGTGACTAGATGGTCCCCAATGTGAAGCATTACTACAACATCTCTCCCTCTCTCCCTCTCCCTCTTCCCCTTCTCTCTCTCCTATTCCCTCCCTCTATCCTCTTCTCCTTTCCATTACTTCTTCCCCACCTCTCTGTGTTTGTGTGTGTGTTGTGTGTCTTTCTTCCTGTGACTTTAGATGGCCTGAAAGTGACCATATAGACAGAATTACCACAAACTTACAAAGATTCAAAGATTCACCTGCACTAGCCTCCTGTTAGCATGGATCACACTACACCTGGGTTTTCATTTGACACTACAAAACACCACTTTATTTTGTCCACTTCCCAACTAAAAACTGGGCTCTTTTATTTATTTTTTTCTTTTTGTTGGATGTTTTCTTTACATTTCATATGTTGTCCTCTTACCCCATCCCCTACCCACCCAGGAACCCCCTATCCCCTCACCCCTCCTCCTTCATCTCTGTGGATGTAACCCCTACCTACCCCCTCACTCCCACCTCCCCACCCTCAAATTCCCAACCCCTGGTTGGTTGGTATTGTTGCTCTCCTCATGGGGCCACAAACCCTTTCAGCTCCAATGGTCTTCACTCTAACTCCTCCATTGGGAACCCCATGATCAGTTCAATGGCTAGTTGTGAGCATCTGCCTCTGAATATGTCAGACTCTTGCAGACCTCTGAGGAGACAGCTATATCAGGCTCTTATCAGCATGCACTTCCTGACTTCCACATCAGCATCTACCTTTGGTGACTGCACATGGGATGGATACTCAGGTGGAATGGTCTTCAGATGGCCCCTCCTTCAGTTTCTGTCCCTCACTTTGTCTCCATATTTGCTCCATTGAGTATTTTGTTGCTCCTTCTAAGAAGGACTGAATCACTGTCATTTGGTCTTCTTTCTTCATGAGCTTCATGTGGCCTGTGAGTTGAATCTTGGGCATTTCAAGGTTCTGGGCTAATATCCAATAATCAGTGAGTGATTACCATGTGTGTTCTTTTGTGATTGGCTTACCTCACTCAGGATGATAATTTCTAGTTCCATCCATTTACCTAGGAACCTCTCAAATTCATTGTTTTTAATAGCTGAGTAATACTCCATTGTGTAAATATACCACATTTTTTGAATCCATTCCTCAGTTGAAGGACATCTGGGTTCTTTCCAGCTCCTGGCTATTATAAACAAGGCTGCTATGAACATAGCTGAGCATATGTCCTTGTTATATGTTCGAGCATCTTCTGGGTATATGCCTAGGAGTGGTATAGCTGGATCCTCAGGTAATGCTATGTCCAATTTTCTGAGGAACCACCAGACTGATTTCCAAAGTGGTTGCACCATCTTGCAGTCCCACCAACAATGGAGGAGGTTCCTCTTTCTCCACACCCGTTGAAAATTCTTTGTTAAGCTCTATACCCCATTTTTTAATAGGGTTATTTGGTTGTCTGAAGTCTAATTTCTTGAGTTCTTTGTATATATTGGATATTAGCCCTGTATCAGATGAAGGATTGGTAAAGATCTTTTCCCAATTTGTTGGTTGTCGTTTTGTCCTATTGACAGTGTCCTTTGCCTTACAGAAACTTTGCAATTTTATGAAGTCCCATTTGTCAATTCTTGATCTTAGAGCATATGCCATTGGAGTTCTGTTCAGGAACTTTTGGGGAGAATTTCCTTTTCTAACTCTGTGAAGAATTTAGTTGGGATTTTAATGGGGATTGCATTGAATCTGTAGATTGCTTTTGGCAAGATGGCCATTTTTATTATATTAATCCTGCCAATCCATGAGCACGGGAGATCTTTCCATCTTCTGAGATCTTCTTTGATTTCTTTCTTCAGGGACTTGAAGTTGTTGTCATACAGGTCTTTCACTTGCTTGGTTAGATTCACACCAAGGTATTTTATATTATTTGCGACTATTGTGAAGGGTGTCATTTCCCTAATTTCTTTTTCAGCCTGTTTATCTTTCATGTAGAGGAAGGTTACCGATTTGTTTGAGTTGATTTTATAACCAGGCACTTTGCTGAAGTTGTTTATCAGGTCTAGGAGTTCTCTGGTAGAAGTTTTGGGGTCACTTAAGTATACTATCATATCCTCTGCAAATAGTGATATTTTGACTTATTCCTTTCCTATTTGTATCCCTTTGACTTCTTTTTGTTGTCTAATTGCTCTGGCTAGGACTTCCAGTACTATATTGAATAGGTACGTGGAGAGTGGGCAGCCTTGTCTAGTCCCTGATCTTAGTGGGATTGCTTCAAGTTTCTCTCCATTTAGTTTGATGTTGGCTACTGGTTTGCTATGGGCTCTTTTCTTTAGACTTAAGGTGAATCCATGAATTCTACCCAGCTTCTTTTTCCCTATGACTTGCAACCCACTGCATCAAACAACACCTTTAATTACACTCCACCAGCTCATCTAACCAGAACACCTCCAAGGTCTGGGTAGCTCTCCTTGTCTGTCTCATGTGTCTCTCACATGCTGAATGTTTCTTCTCAGTATTACAACAAGCTCTTTAGTCAGGCAAATTGCTCACAGTCTTCTGACTATTGGTCTGTCTGTTGACCCAAATCTAAAATTCCAGAGCTTCCCAGTATGACAGGGTATTCTATGCAATAAGACTCCACCTAACCCACTTATTCCCAGCACATGTTTTGTCTCTGACCTCCCATCCCTACCTGCCTCACAGCTGTCAAGTACATGCAATCTCTCAACAGCTGTCTGGAATCAACTCCATTTCCCCTCTAGTAGCTTCTCTGCCAAGATTGTTCTCTCCTCTGAATCCCTACTTTGCATCTCATCCTGCTTTTAAGGCCTCTAATTCAAAACCTTTATGAGTAATTCTCTCAGCTGTGTGTGGTGGTGCACACCTTTAATTTCACCACTTTGGAGGCAGAAGAAGGTAGATCTTTGAGTTCTAGGCCAGTATAGTCTACCTAGTTAGTTTGTGGACAGCCAGGGTTACCCTGAGTAACCCTGTCTCAAAACAAAACAAGTGAACAAAAAAGTTAGGCCTTGGGGCTTAGCTCAATGGTACAGTGCTTGCCTAGTATATATGAGGCCCTGATTTAAATTCCCAGCCCTAAATCCAGTTCTATGGATGCAATACCATCTTCTGGCCTGTGCTGGTACCAGGCATATCTGTAGTACAGTTTACATATGTGCAGAGAAATCACTCCTACACATAAAAATAAACAAATGTTTATAACAGAAGAGCAACATCATCCACAATGAAAACACCTGAATATTTAAACAAATCTCTAGAACAAACAACATCAAAACAACAACAAAAGGCTCTCATGTCATGTGGTCTCATATTTCCAAGGAGATTTTCACCAAAGCAATAAACCTAAGTCTTTCAAACTTTGGCTCATTAGTAATCTCTTCTTCTTTTTGCTTACTTTGTAATATACAAACCTCACATGCAATACTTGAATTTAAACAACTGATTTCTCATTGAAGATATTCATCTTATTCTTAGCAGCTCAGGATAATTTCCCCTCTTCACACTGCTAGACTCAAAGCTAAGTTCCAGCTAAATGTGAATTTATGGTGGCATGCCTCTATATAGTTATGGCCCCACTTCAACATGTGTTTTCATGGCTTACAACACTCTGGTCATGTGGCAAGGAACTTCCCCAATTCCTGCAAATCTGAAAGAGCCAGTGAATCCCTCTGTCTTTCCAAACCGAAGTCTCTTCCCTTGCAAGTAATCACCATGGCTGTCTGTGGCCATAATGCTTTAGTTCTCATAATGTCCAGCTGAAGGTTAATGTGCCCTTTCACTCTATGGAACTTGTAGTATCTTTAGAAACAGGATGATGATACAAGCCATGCAGATTCAAGGGAAGAGTCAGCTGTCTGTGCAGAAAAACTGAGGGAATCTTGTGGGATTTTATGGTGTGCTCATGAGACAGCATGACCTTCCTCCCTTCTGATAATCTCACTGCTGGATAATAAACACAGCCACAATTTAAAGATAAAGTTACAACAATCTTTCATTAAATACTTGGCAGGTCAACCTCTCTGTACCCAGATAATTGCTAGAAGTCATGATTTGCATGGGTTTTAAAAGGCAAACAATATAATCCATCTCATTTTCATCAACTCCAATCAGGGGCAAGCATATATCCTCAACTATTTTCTGCATCCTACTGTGTTTCCTGCTCACATGACTCCCACCCACAGGTGATCAAGTCCCTGCAGTGTAGTCGGTTCAAACAAAAAAGAATAAATGGGAAGTGATTATTAACTTCAAATAGAACTCTTAGCCTGCAAGATATATTTCTCTCTCTCTCTCTCTCTCTCTCTCTCTCTCTCTCTCTCTCTTTCTCTCTCTCTCTCTCTCTCTCTCTCTCATTCTTTCCTTCTTTCCTTTCTTCCTCCTTCCTTCCTTTCTTTTTTCTTTCTTTCCTTCCTTCCTTCTTTCCTTTCTCCATTCCCTTCCTTTCTATCTTCCTTCCATCCTTAAATAGCATCTTGATATATAAGTTAAGTAGGTCCTGTACTTTTCAATTTCTTCTTTCCTTCTTCTGAGTGCTTCCATTACAGGTATGTATCACAATGCCTGGCCAGAATAATATTTTCTTTTTAAACTAATTAATTTTATTTTTATTTCATATTATGGGCTTTGATGGAATGTAAGTCTGTACATAACATACAATTATACTAACCAAGGATGCCAGAAGATTGAATAGGTTCTCTCTGAACTTCAGGAATAGACAGTCATGAACCCCAATGTGGGTGTTGGGAATTGAACCTGTGTCTACAGAAAGTTCAGCCAGTGATCTTAATGGATGAGCCTTCTCTCTAGCCTGAAATTAATTCTTTAAGTTTTAAATGATTTATTAAATAACATCCTGGAAGAAGTATGCACATATAAGTGTAAGTTCCTGTGTAGAGAAAAAGAGAACCTCAGATTTCCAGGAGCTGAAGTTGCAGGTAGTTGTGAGTGCTTTGGTCTGAACTCAATTTCAAGAGGAGACCATTATTAAAAAAAAAAAAAAAAAAAAAGAGGAGACCATTATGTGCCCTGAACTGCTACAAAAAATCCTCTCCAATTCTTAAAATTAAATTCTTATCAATCAATAAATTAATGTTTATTTATTTATTGCATTGTTATGTGTGTACTCATGCCATAATGTGCTTTGTTCCTCTATTTTTTTCTGGAAAGTGATGCTTCTGTTTTATGCAGAAAGAGTGTGTAGACTTTATTTGGGCTGCAGGGTGGTAGCAACAGTGAACTTCAGGGAAGGAAATACCAACCTTCCTTCATACTTATTAACAGGACCAATCTTGGCCCTGGCTGGTCCAGTTTTGTCAGGGATTCACTCTGTAGCCATGGCTGGTCAGTACTCACAGGTATTCACCTGACTCAGCCTCCAAGAGTTTATATTGAAGGCATATGCTACCATGACTGATTTATGTACCATTTTACATGTGATTTTTGATATGCATATATCATTTTATTCTGTATATTAAAAATTATGTTTTCATAGCAGGCATTCTTCCACATGCCTATGACTCTAGCTTTGGGAGGTAAAGGCAGGAACATTCCAAGAAGTTCTAGATGAGTTTGTTTCACATAGATATTTCCAGTCCAGCCAGGACTATGTAATGAGATTCTATGTTTTAAAAATTAACATATTCGGCCAGAACCCCATTTCTTTACAGTTTCCAACCCCACCTCAAATGGTGGCAGATCAGGGTATCCCCCCCTACTCCATGGGACCCTACAGGCTGCCTTTCTCCTACGAGGTCTACCATAACCAAGAACAAAGGTAAGACAACTGTCCCTTTACTCACACTAGCTGGGACCCTAACAGAGCCCAGCAGATGAGAGACATACCCTTCTCTGCCTGTGCCCCATCATCCTTCCATTCTGCACCTCCATCTGAACACATGGAAGATGAATGTGCTTGCCCCCAGATGCCAAAGTCAACCTGTCTACTAATATATCTGAATTATCAAGGGCCACAGGGACACAAGGACACAGGAGGCCCGCTCTCACCAGGGACACAGGAGACCTGCACTAACCAGGGACAGCACTGCTTGTTTCCCAGGAAGCCTGATCTAACTCAGGTTACACATCTCTACCTGCCTCCAAGGAGGCCTGCTCCAGTCCAAGACAACCAGTCCAGTTAACACCAGAGATAACCAGATGGCAAAAGGCAAGATCAAAAGTATAAGCAAAGGAAGCCAATGTAATTTGGCACCCTCAAAACCCAGTTCTCTTACCACAGCAAGACATGGATACCCTAACATACTAGAAGAACAAGATTCTGCCCTAAAATCCCATCTCATTTTTAGGAGGACAGAAAACTAAGAAATACAGGAAAACACAGGAAACAGGTAGAATCTCGTAAAGAGGAAAGAAATAAATCCCTTAAAAAATACAGGAAAATACCAACAGGTGAAGGAATTGAATAAAAGAGTCCAGGACCTAAAATGCAAATAGAAACAATAAAGAAATCAGAAATGGAGACAAGCCTGGAGATAGAAAACCTAGGAAAGAGATCAGATGTGACATGTGATGCAATAGAATACAAGAGATGAAAGAGTGAATCTAAGGCATAGAAATTGCCACAGAAGATATCCACATTATCTGTCAAACTAAATATACAGGGTAAAAATTCCTAACCCAAAACATCCAGGAAATGTGGGACACAATGAAAAGACTCAACCTAAGAATAACAGGAATAGAAGAGGATAAAGATTTCTAGTTCAAAGGGTGAAAAAACACCTTCAAAAATATCATAAAAGAAAACTTCCTTAAACTAAAGAAAGAGATGCCATAATCGCACAAGAAGCCTACAAACACCAAAGAGATTGGGCCAGAAGAGAAAATTCTCCACCCATATAATAGTAAAAATACTGAATTACAGAAAAAAGAAAGAATATTAAAATCTGTAAGGAGAAAAGGACAAGTAATACATCAAGGCAGATCTATCAGATTTACACTAGCCTTTTCATCACAGATGCTAAAAGCCAGAAGATCTTGGACACATGTCATATAGACCTGAAGAGACCACAGACGCCAGTCCAGGCTACAAAACCCAGCAAACCCCTAAATCATCATAGATGGAAAACTCAAGATAGTCCATGAGAAAACCAAAATTTAAAAATGTCTTTCTACTAATTCAGCCTTACATAGGATACTAGAAGAAAAACTCTAACACAACAGTAACTACATTCAAGGAGGATAACTACACAGAAAACAGAAGTTGATCATCTCACATCAAACCAAAGAGAAGAGAATCACACACACATAATACCACCTTCCACAACAAAAATAACTGGAGCTAACAATCATTGATCTTTAATACCTCTCAACATCAATGGACTCAATTCTCCAATAAAAATACACAGGCTTACAGACTGGATATGCAAACAGTCTTAATGTAATCTCAATTATTGTAAGATCCAACAATTCTTAATGTACAAGAACAATACATTAGAAACAAAGACAGACATTACCTCAGAGTAAAGGGGTGCAAAAAAGTTTTCCAAGCAAACCTTCCCAAGAAACAATGTGGACTTGCCATTTTAATATCCAATAAAGTATACTTTTAACCAAAAGTAATCAAAAGATATGGAAAAGGACACGTCATACTCATCAAAGAAGAAATCCAAGGTAAAGTCTTAATTCTGAACATCTATGCCCCAAATGCAAGGGCAACTCCATTCATAAAAGAAACTTTATTAAAGCTCAAACAAAACATTGATCCTCCTAAATGGTAGTAGGGTATCTCAATATACCACTCTCACCAATGAACAGGTTATTGGAACAGAAACTAAACAGAGATACAGTGAACCTAACAGAAGTTACTAACCAAATGCATTTAACAAATATCTAAAGAACATTTCACCCCAAAACAAAAGAATCTACCTTCTTCTCAGCAATTCATTGACCCTTCTCCAAAATTGACCATATAATCAGACATAAAGCAAGCCTCAACAGATTACAAGAAGATTGAAATAATCTTATGCATTCTATTAGATCACCATGGACTAAGGTTGGACTTCAATAGCAACAAAAACATCAGAAAACTCTCATACTCATGGAAACTGGACAACTCTCTAATCAATGGTAACTTTGTCAGGGAAGAAATATAGAAATTGAAGACATTTTAGAGTTCAATGAAAATGAAGACACAACATACCAAAACATATGGGACACAATGAATGTGGTGTTAAGAGGAAAATACACAGCATTAAGTGTCTTCAAAAAGAGATAGGAGAAATCCTATACTAGCAACTTAATACATACCTAAAAGCTCTGATACAAAAAGAAGCAAACACACCAAAGGGGAGTAGACTATAGGAAAGAGCCAAACTCAGGACTGAAATCAAGCAATTAGAGATAAAGAGTACAGTACAAAGAGTCAACAAAACCAGGAACTGGTTCTTTGAGAATATCAACAAGTTAGTTAAATCTATAGCCAAACTAACTAGAGAACACAGTAACAGCATAGGAATTGACAAAATCAGAAGTGCAAAGGCAGTCATAACAACAGAAACTGAGGAAATTCAAAAAATCATCAGATCTTATTACAAAAGCCTATACTCAGCAAAACTGGAAAATATAGATGCAATGGATGATTTTCTAGACAGATACCACTTCCAAAGTTAAATAAGATCGGGTAAACTATCAAAACAGTTTCAGAACCCCCAAAGAAATAGAAGCAGTCATTAAAAGTCTCCCAACTGAAAAAAGCTCAGGGCCAGATGATTTTAGGTACAGAATTCTACCAGACCTTCAAAGATCTAATATCTATACTCCTCAAACTATTCTACAAAATAGAAACAGAATGATTACTACCTAATTCATTCTGTGAAGCTACAATTATCCTGATACCTAAAGCACACAAAGATCCAACAATGAAAGAGAATTGCAGACCAATTTCTCTTATCAATATTCTCTTATGATATTAATTATCAATTCTATTATAAATATTAAATATCAATTCTATTATAATTGATATTCTTATCAATTTCTCTTATGATATTTCTTTTATCAATATCAATGCAATTATACTTAATAAAATTCTCAGAAACCAAATTCAAGAACACATCAAAACCATCATTCATTACAATCCAGTAGGCTTTATCCCAGAGATGCGGGGATGGTTCAATATATGAAAATCCATTAATGTAATACACTATATAAACAAAGTCAAGAAAAAAGTCACATGACCATCTCATTATATTCTGAAAAACCCATGGGCAAACTACAACACCAGTTCATATTAGAAGTCTTTGAGAGATCAGGAATTCATGGTAGTTGGAATGAGAATGTCTCGCATAAGCTCAGGTATTAAAACATGTGGTCACCAATTGGTAGCTCAACTAAGGGATGTTATTGGGAAGGGCAGTCTTACTGGAAGAAGTATATCATTGGGGAGTGCTTTAAAGGTTCATAGCCTTGACTTACCTTCAGTTTGATGTCCTTGCAACATGTTTGCAGTTGAAGCTGTGCTCTCTCACCTTCCTTCTCCTGCTGCCATGTCTTTCTGCCATGATGACTCTTACAACTTTAGAACAGAGGCCAGAGGAGGTGCTCAGATCCTCTGGAAATGGAGTTACAAACGGTCATTAGCTATCATGTGTGTGCTGTGAATGAAACCCAGGTACTCTAGTGTCCTTAAACCACTGAACTATCTTTCTAGCACTGCCAATCAGTACTAACTAAAATCCAGCATTGAAACACATATTATAGAAAAAGACATTAATTTGGTATGTACACACCAAAGAAAATATTAAAGTCCTTGATTGTTTCAATTGAACCACTTTATCTATAAGATCATAAATATATTATTCACAATAAAAGATCTGGAGTTCATAACATACAGAGGTCTGGAGTCTGAGTGAGTGTCTGAGGCAGTATTTGTTGGCATTATTGATAAGACAGCATGTACAATGCAAATGGCATGTGTTTGGTGTTGAGAACCAAGGCTCCAGAGGAGTGGGAGATGTACACACTTCCAGGACAACTTGAAGAGAGAATATCTTGTGTATTGTATGGATGCATCACTTATCAATTAAAAAAACCCTATGGATTATAGTGTAAGGAGCCGCCATTAGAAGATGGCGCTTGTTCCCTCTGTTTGAGGTGGAAAACAACTGCATTCAGGGTCGTAAACACCTGCTGTGAGCCTGCGTATCTTTCAGACCCAGCTCCTCACCCTCCCGAGCAGTATGTAAATGAAGTTCTGCAAGAAGCACCAATTAGACACTTATACACAGTTGTGATAACTATTTAAGCAGCACCCATTTCAGGCTTGGGGTCTTTCGCTTTACAATCAATGGTGTGTTCCCCAATAAAGTGCGTGAGGAAGGATCCTGTTGTTGCGTCATCCTTGCTGGCAAGGTGGGCGCGACATTATAGGAAAGGGTAGAATAGAAGTTGGGGCATCTTGTAGGCTGAAAGGATTCTGGGATAAAGCCAGGCCCAGGAGGACTTAACTACTGTGAACCCTAAGGAGAAGATGCATGGAACATGAGTGGAGATAACCTGCCACATGGCAGAACTTAGATTAGAATAAATGGGGTATTAATTTATGAATAAGTCTGAGAACAAGCCAAAGCTTATGGCCAAGGTGTTTGTAAAAATATTTTAAGTCTGAGAGTCATTATTCTTGGAGATTGGTGATGGTAGGAAAAACATTTATAAATGGCACACTGAACTTCTTTTTAAATCTAAGCTTACAGCCCAAGAAGTCCCAGGGGTAAAATGCAATTTCCGAGAAAAGAGCTGGGAACCAAAGCTGAGTAAACATCAGAGATTCATCTCCTTTAACAGTTGCTGCAGCCTTGCAGCAAAGCGAGCAAAGAGTAGTGAGTGCAGGCTGGATCAGAGCCTGAGAGCACAGTAGTTGCAACTTCTCCCATGTGTAATGCAGTTAAAAAGCACACTGGAAAGAGCTAGGAATCCCATGGGAAAACAGCATCCCAGGTTGGATCCACAGGGTGAAGGCTTGAAGCTGTGTAGAAGCTCACTGTGTTGGAGAGGTCTAATCAGGGCTGGCAGAAAGCCAAGACCCTGAGGTATTTGAAGGTGCTTTCTCACCTCCCTTCTGTGGCCCTCTCTTTTTGCCATGATAAACTTTTGCCCCTTTGGAAAAACAAGCCCCTATAAACTCTACAAAAAATGTTTCCCTTGGTGATGTTCTTATCAAGCAACAAAAAAGTAACTCATACAGGCTGAGACCATCATATTTCCATTAGAATTCCTGAGCAGGACGGCATATGCCTACAATCCCAGCATTCAAGGGGCTGGGGCAGGAAGCTCAAGCTCAAGGCAAGCCTAGGATGTACAGCAAAATCTTAAAACTCAAAACACAGTGCAACAAATAAATGGGGAGACAGTTTGCAAGGGGAAATATTCACTTAGCACTGTCTACCAAACTCCTTAGGAAATCCCTCAGGGAAAGAGCTAGCATCTTACCTCCATGTAGTCCTTCTCAAACTCCAGAGGCAGGACATAAACTCCAGGGTTCTTCATTTGAAACATCCTTTCAGTGTCGTCCATACTTAATGTTTCTCCTAACTAACAAAATCAATGATGGAATTTCATATATCAAAATATTATTTTTAAAAGATTAATTTAATATTTCATTTTGTATGTATGGGTGTAGCTGGTTTTTGGCTTCTTAGTATGTTTTTTCGTCTTCTGTCCTTTTTCTAAACTTGTACCCCCTAACACGAGATATGAGAGAAAAAAAGGATAGAGGGGAAAGAAGATGACGTTATTGTTACACTACTTCCTGCTGAATAGGTGTGCTGAGTTGAGTTCCTTGGCGTCAGTTAGATCTTCATCAACAAGATCTTGTTGCTGTTTTCACACCAACATGACCCACAGCTACTAACAGTGATCAACAGCAACTAACAACCCGTTCTGTCTGCCAGGGCCCTAGTACTTATATACCCTTTGAAAATTCCCCCAGAATGCCAAATGTCACACAGTTGCAGAAATTTTCTGCAGCTGGTAAATTAATCCTGTGCTAAAGGAAGAATCAATTAATAGTCAGCTGCTTTGAACAAACTGAATCAGCCCCATATACCACACTAGGGATTAAAATAAAAGCACAGTCCCATTATAATTCTGCATTTTTCAAAGAAACCAAAATTCTCACCACATATGGGTGCTTTTCTTACATCTATGACTGTGACCCACTGTGTGCAATAAACACAGAGGCCAGAAGAGGATCCCAGGTCCTCTGGAACCAGAGTTAAAAATAATTGTAAACTACCATGTGGTTATGGAGAACTTAACCCAGGTACTCTGTTCTCTTGACCACTAAGTCATTTATCAAGCCATGCAGACAGAACTTTCTAAAATTCAACATTGCAAAACAGTATAATAGAAAGAGACATTAATTTGGTATTTACACACTGAAGAAAATATTAAAAGTGATTGATTCTTATAATTAAGCTACTGTTTCTATAAGAACAAAAACACCTTATGCACAATAAAAGATCTGGGGTTCATAACATACAGTGATCTGTAGTCAGAGCTTGGGTCTCCTGCAAAATCAGTATATATTTGTTTGTTTGTTGTTACACAGGATTTCTCTGTGTAACAGTCCTAGTTGTTGTGGAACTCAGGTTGTAGACCAGGCTGGCCTTGAACTTATAGATATTTGCCTGTTAAAGGCATGTGACATGTAGGCCAGAGGTAGCATGTGTTAGCATTCTTGATTGGACACCGTATAAAATGCAAAGTGCAGATGTTTGGTGTTCAGAACCAAGGTGGCAGTGCAGTGGGAGATGCACACACTGCAGGTCACCTCAGTTCACTTCACCCTAGGTTTTGAATTAATATTTGCCCATGATATGTTTAGAATGCTGTTGCCACATTTGGCTCACACCTGACACTCAGTTCCACAACTGCAGTGGGATCTCAACTGACAGTATAGGAAGCTGGAAGCTAGATGATGAGTACAGCCACCAGAATAAAGGACAATATTTGTAAAACATGTATGTGAGTTCAATGTCCAGAAGCTCTAAACAATTCTTACAGCTTAGCAAGACAAATAGTATAATTAAGAAATGGTGTGTGTGTGTTGTGTATTTGTGTGTTTGTGCGTATGTGTTTGTGTGTGTGGTACACAGGGAGAGAGAAGACATAGTTAAGTGGTTAAGTGTGTGTTGCATCTAGCCTGTCCTAGTCTCATGTCTTTAACAGGCAAATTTCTATAAGTTCAAGGCAAGCCTGGTCTACAACCTGAGTTCCTCAACAACTAGGACTGTTACACAGAGAAACCCTGCATAACAACAAACAAACAAATGTATATTGATTTTTCAGGAGACCCAAGTCCAAGCACTAATGCTTGATGACTCACAGTCACCAAATCTGGGGATTCAACTATTTCTTCTGGCATCTGTGGGCACATGCACACAAGGCATTCATACACATACATACATACATACATACATACATACATACATATAAATAAATGCAATTGATGTTTTTCATTTTATGTGTGTGTGTTGTCTGCAGGAATGTGTGTGTACTACCTGTGTGCCTGCAGCCTGAAAAGTCAAGGACGGTATGCTGAATCCAATGATGGTGAAGGTACATGCATTGGTAAGCTGACTGTGGGAGCTGGAACCCTACCCTGTGTTCTCTGCGAGAGAATCTAATGCTCACAATCACTCAGGGATCTCTCCAGCCCCAGTAAAAGAGATAAAAGAATTCAATCTTGACTGGTCATAGATGGCTTTCTTCCAACATTTTGGAAGCAGAGAGGGAGGTCGGTCGGTCTCTGTAATTCAAGGTCAACCTGATCTACTTATTGAGTTCCAGTTCAGTCAGGGCAAGATAGTGAAAACCTACCTCAAAATAAATGAATAGGGCTGGAAAAACGGGTCCAGAGTTAAAAGCAATGACTAGTCTTAGGACCCAAAAAGTGGCTTACAACTTTCTGGAACCTCAAACATAGACATACATATAAACACAACATGCTTACAGACAAAATAAGTATCAAAAAATCTAAAAAACATCAAAATAAATGAATATGATCCCACCAAGTGGAAGGTAGAGGGGTGAGGATTAGAAACTTAAGTTTATTCTTGACTAGTTAACAAAAATATAGTTGTGGTGATGTGGGAGCCAGGTACAGTAACAAAAATCTGTAGTCGCATCACCTGAAGCAGGAGGATTGCCAGGAACAGGATGAGGAACATGGAGTGCCTGAGGCACACATAAACAAAGAATAAAAATTAAAATCAAAATACCCTGCTTTTCAAATCATGGCAGAATGACCTGTCATGGTTTATAAGCAGCTATTGCTTAAAGAGCCAGCACCCCAAATGGCCAGTCTCATGGAGGACAAATGATGTTACAAATGAGTCACTGCTTAACACATAGAGAACTGGCCCTTCTGTCTGGTCAAACAAGTACACAAAAATGCAAAATGTAGCAAGGCCAGAGAGCTTCTCTTAACTGTGGTACAAGTGCCCCATGCCTGCTGGGGTGCATTTCTCTCTCTCTAAGAAGCAGCCATCTGTGTTTCTGTCCACAGTGACTATTCTTCATTAAAACATTTTTGTCACTTCTAGTCTGGTGAATTCTTTTACTCCTGCACCAGGAACTGGCTATTCCCAGCACAATATGACATTGTGAGCAACAGCCTGAGAATTGGTGTGGCCAGCATCTGTCTGACATCCTCCTTGAGCCTTGCTTTAGTAGCCCTGTGATCTGAGGCAAACTCCAAAGTGATGTCCATATTCACTGACTCTAATTTCTCATTGTGGTTTTCTTTAACCAACTGGCAAAAATTCAGCCAAAAATTGTGTTGTCAAGATGGATACTAGTCTTTATTTGTCTAATTCCAATGACTGTTCCCAGGCTGCTCATAACTGACCTATGCACATGTGGTCTAATGACCTGTTATCTTCCATTTGTTATTGTTGGGTGAGGGTATTACTTTGAGTTGGAGTATTACCCAAGACTGTGTAGAAATTCACTATAATCTCACCAGTGACTAGATAATCCACCCTGACATTGAACTTGCAGCCATCTACCTTCCTCAGCCTCCCCAGCCCTGGGTTTGCAGGTACAACCCATCACATCTTGTTTCCTTTATGAAGAAACATTTTTTTTCCAGTGGTTTTGAGGACACTGAACTCTCCTGATCTCCCTCCACCCCTCAGGATGTTCCCTCATTGTCTCCCTTGGGCTATTTCCTGGTTATCCAATCCACCTCCAGAAGATGAGGTGTCCACACTCCTGGCATATTGACCCCTAGCATGTCCTTACCCAAATGAAAAGACATTAGGCAGAGACCAGTGGTTCTGAACTAACATCCTCATCCATGTAAACACATCTATAGCAACTCCCAGTTGTGTGAAAACAATATCAGGTTTACAGAATCCAAACCTGCATGTGTTCTCATGCTTGTAATCCCACCTCTACAAAGGTGGGAAACATGGACACTGAGTTCAAAAAACAGCAAGGATGCCACAAAGAGCATTGTAAACTACATGTAACCCCACAACTTTGAAAGTTAAATGAAAATAAGGAGTCCTAGATTAATTTTGGAACTCTGGACTTGTGGCTCCTGTAATCCCAGTACTGAGAAGGTGGAGGCAAAAAGATCACTGGGAATTTGAGGTTATCCTGGACTACATAGTGAGCATCAACACTGACTTGTACACACAATGAGAGAGACTCTGTCTTAAAATAAAATAATAAACAAAGAAAAATAAAATAGAGACAAAGGAAAATGAAAAAAAAAGTTCATCTTTGGCTACATATCAAGATAAAGGGCAACCTGGGCTACACTAGACACTATTCAAATAATCAAATTAATCTGCCATAGTACACATGAGTTTTATCCCAGTTCTTAGCAGGTAAAGAGGCAAGACAATCAGGAGTTCAAGGGAATTAAAGGTTACCATTGGCTACATGGTATTAAGGAGGACAGTAGGCAAGGTTCCTATGGTACTAGTGTGGGAAAAGACAAATGCTGCCAAGCATAACGACCTGAGTTCAATCCCTGAAGTCCGCACAGGAGAAAAAAGAAATATATCCCAAATACTCTCTTCTGACCTCTACATGTGCTGACTTGCATACACACACACACACACACACACACACACACACACACACACTCCCCAATTATACCTCAGATCTGCCCACTCTCCAATCTACTTCATCTGGTAAAACAACATTACTTTCTAACTGTCCAAGTCAAATTGTGACATCATCTCTGCCTCCTTTGTCTTTCAGGCCATATCTAATCCCTTGATGCCACTCTCAAGTGTGTCTTCACACCTCACCTAGATTTGTCTTTTAAAAGACAACTGGTAATTGACCACTAGACTTAGCCATGTGTAAGACATGTGTAAGAGTGTTGAAAAAGGCAGTTTGAGACTGATCTTTTTGAAGTGGCTTAGAGAAATCATAGACTGGAATTAGAGTCTGTGAATATGGACAGCTCTTACAAGTCTGCTTCAGACCCCTGGGTTACTAGGGTAGCCTCATGGATGATTTGAGATAGATGCTGTGGCCTACAAAGTTGTGTTGTTCTGGAAATGTGCAGCTCCTGGTTCAGCAATAAAATTTTTTTTTACCAGATTAAAACTGATATAAGCATTTTAATGAAGAACAGACAACTCGGACAAAAACACAGCATGCTGATTCGTAGAGAGAGGATTGTATTCCAGCAAGAGTGAGACATTTTCACCATAAATGGCATGGCCTTGCTTCATTTTGCATTTTGTGTACTGATTTGAGCAGATGGGGATGAGGAACTCATAATTTTTAAAGCAGTGACTCACATAACTGTCTTTGTTCTCTATGAGACTGGAAAATAGGGCTATAGGTTCTGTAAGCTCTAGTTGATTGTAAAACAACATAGCTCACTCAGTCAGGACATGAAGAGCAGGGGATTTTGTTTTTCGTTTTTAGCCTTTGCTTGTGTGTGCATCACGCACTTCATGTACCTTATCCTGGTACTGGCAATCCTCCTGCTTCAGTCCCCAGTGATTACATTACTGATTTCTGTCACTGCATCAGTCTTCCTGTTTGTTTTTTGTTTGTTTAAAATTTGCCAAGTAGTCAGGAATAACCTTGAGCTTCTAATACTCCTCCCTCTGCCTTCCTAAGTTCTGGGTCTCTATGTGTACATCCCTTGTCTAGTTTATACAGTTCTGAGGTACTACCCAGGGCCTGGTGCATTCTGGGCAAAACCCCTATCAGTATGGTTGTTTTCACATCTCTTTCTGAAGTTTGTTAGGTCCTGATAGACAGAACTAAGCAAGAAGAGTTCTCCTGTCTGTTACTGTTGAGGTGAAACTCATGTTACACCAGGTTCACTGTTTTCTGTGCACAGCTCCCTGATGTTGAACCTGTGCACAAGCTGAGGCAACCACAACTCTTCTCTAGTTTCAGAACATGTCAGGACCCAGGACCCAGGAGATCCTCCATGTGGGTTACTGTTTCATTCCCTGCTTCACTCTTGATAACCTCCATACTATTTTTATGTTTGTGGGGTGTCTTATTCTGTATGTGACAAATAAAATGCATTGCTAACATTTCTTTTGTGAAGGGTTATTTTACAGAATTACTTTGAGGTTCATCCAGGTTGTAGCATGTTTCAGTACTTTAGTCCTGTTTATGGGTGAATATTGTTCCATTGTATGACTATATCATAGGTTATTTATATAGTAATGGAGTAAATATAGGAGTGGAATTGCTGAGTCATCTTATAATTGCATGCATAATTTTTGGCACTGCCATACTTTTTCACAAGGGTTGTTAAGTGGCCAATAGGGCACAAGTATTCCTATTTCTCCATGTCCTCAAAGTCTGGCTGGGTTGGAGTCATAGCATTGTTGTTTTACCTTGTATTTCAATAAAGACTGTTGTGCTGTTGGCCATTTTCTATCTTCTTGGAGACATATCTTTTAATCTTTTCCACTTCCTTTTTTATGGTCTTATTCAATAATTTTTGTGTTTGGGGGATTTATTTGTTACTTATTTTGTTTATATGAGTGTATTTCCTGCATGAATATATTTCAACCACGTGCATGCAGTGCTCACATAAGGCAGAGTAGGGTTTTTGATCCCCTGGAACCCCAGTTATGGAGATTTGTGAGTGACCATGTGGGTGCTGAGAAGAGCAGTCTTTGCTTTTAACTGGAGACCTGTTTCTCCAGCCCTATTTATTTATTTTGAGACTGGGTCTCTCTAGCACTGATTGGACTGGAACTCGATATATAGAACAGGATGGTCTTTAATTATACAGCCCTCCCACCCTCTCTGTCTCTGCCTCCAGAAGGTTGGAAGATGGTAGCTATGACTTGGTAAGATTGGATATTTTTAAATTTCTTTTACTGGGCTGGAGAGATGGCTGAGTGGTTACAAGCTTTAGATGCTCTTACAGAGAATCTGGGGTGAGATTCCAGTTCCCACTCTCAGCTTATAGCTGCTGTATCTTATCTTCAGAGGATTTAGCATAGTCTCCTTGACTTTTCAGGCAACAGGTACACAGATAGTATACACATTCATGCAGGCAACATGCATACATATAAAATGAACAAAAAAATCAATAAAATTTATTCATGTGTGTGTTTGTGTGCATGTCTTATTTACAGGTGCCCACAGAGGCCAGAAGAAATAATTAACACACAGTCTTTTTTGTTTGTTTTGGAGTTTTTTTCATTTGTATGTTGTTATACAGGGTCTCTCTTTGTAACAGTCCTGGTTGTTCTGGAACTCAGTTTCTAGCCCAGGCTTGTCTTGAATAACAGATATTTGTCTGTTAATGGCATATGCCACAGCAGTCAGATGCAATACACACTCTTAAGCACTTAAACATTTCTTCATTCTACCTACACCACACACACACACACACACACACACACACACACATCACTTTCTAATTACACTATTTTTTGGTAAGTTGTAAGAGTTTTTTGTATCTTCTGGAGATTGAACTTACATACATGTTTTATAAATTCTTTATTCTGGAGGCTGGCCTCATGATCTAGCTTTCACCCTCCTATATTGTGGGTTGAGACCCCATGTGGGTTGTGAAACTGAATGTGGGCTTGAGCCAAATGTGGTAACAGAATTCTAAACACAAGATGGACAAACATTAATTTGAAACCAAGGGTGAACTGAATAGAGTTGTCCTGCAGTGTTTGTATCTCCTATTGCACTGGAGACTTGGTTCTGAACACCAAACACTTGCACTTTGTGTTGCAAATGCTGTCCCATCAGGAACACCAGCAGATGTTGCCTTGGACACTCTGATCAGACTCTAGTCCACTGTATGTTATGAATTCCAGATCATTTTTTGTGATCAATTTTTATGTTCTTATTTAAACAGTGTGTTCACTGCAAGAATCAAGGACATTTAATATTACTTCAGTATATAAATGCCAAATTAATGTCTCTTTCTATTATACTGTCTTGCAATGTTGAATTTTAGAAATTGCTGTTGATAGGGCTGGATTGATGTCCTGATGGTCAAGAGAACAGAAGACCTAGGTTCAGCTCCCCATAACCACATAGAAGTTTACAACTGTTTGTAAACCCATTTCCAGAGGACCAAAGAGCCTCTTCTGGCCTTTATGGCACACAGTGGTTCACAGACAAACATATAGGAAATGACTCATACGTAATGACAGCATTGTTTTCTTTGAAAACATAGAGGTATTATGGGATTATGTTTTCATTTTAATTCCAGGTGTGTGATTTGGGGATGGTTCAGATTGTTCACAGCAGCTGATTTTGATTTGCCTCCTCTTCTAGTTGGGGAGTAATTATAAAACTGCAGACAGTTTGTACAAATGTGTGACATTTGGCATTATGGACTTTTGACAGGCTATATAAATGCTAGAGCACTGACAGACAGGGTGTGTTGTTACTTGCTGTTGGTCTCATTGGTGTGCAAAGAAGAAACAGCAACAAGAAGAAATTAGACATTTTGATGGCAAAAGTCAAACTGTCTCCAAGGAACTCAGCACTCCTAAAGCAGCAGGAGTTAGTCTATGAATAAAGTCACCCTATCCACCATCTATGATTTTTCCCTCTCATATATAGTGTTAGGTTTTGAAATAGTGGAAAAAAGATGGAAGAAAAAAGAACCCAGACAGTAAGCAAAGATCAGCTATACCCATCGACAAATAAAAGTAATGTTTTGATTCATGATTTGCCATCATTGACTTTGTTGGCTAGGAGAAACATTAAGTGTGAATGATATTGAAATGATATTTCAAATGAATAAACCTGGAATTAATGTCTCATCTGTAGAGATGGAGAAGGATGCCATTGAGCTAAGATGCAGCTCGTTCTCTGAGGGATTTCCTGAGGGATTTGATAGTCAGTGCTATATAAATGGTTCCCCTTATAAACTGTATCTCCAAAGCTATGTCTCCAGTCTTGAATATAATTTTTTATTATATCTATTTATTTATACATTATGTATGTGTATGTATGTATGTATGTATGTATGTATGTATGTATGTATTCACACTTATTCAGTGGTTTGTTTGTGAAGGTCAGAGGAAAATTTAGGTAAGTCAGTTCTGCATTTCTTATATATGTTATGCAGAGACTAAACTCAGCTTGCCTGTCTTCTCAGAAGGTACTTTTACGTGGTGTAACATCTCCACACCCCTGGTTATGTTCTTAAATGAACTCCTCTGGCCACTTATGTAGGAGACAGGATAGAATTAAGGAGACCAGTGAGAAAGCTTTTGTAAAAGCTCAGTGTAGAATGATAGGGAAAACTGCTCTCAGCACAGTGGTAAGAGGGTTTCAGAATCAGGATGTATTTGTTGATAAAATGTAATTTGGGAAACAGAGGAATCAAGGATGACTTCCAGGTTATCAGTATGAGGAACTTGTTGAATAGTGTTGACATTTCAGAGACAGAGAGACTCTGGAGAGGAATAGAGTGTGTCTATTCTATTGGTTATTTAAGCAGGCAGTTTGACTGTGGTGTGAATGATAAGCTTTAGACTTCATTTGTAAAGACACTCCTTGAAATGGCAAACAAATACACCTGTAATCCAGGCCATTCATATCTGATGGTTAAGATGGAAACAGGGCTGAATGCATTCATAAGTCTCCAACAGATGCACTAATTCTGTTTACTTTAACCTCTATTATGGATAAATTATAAATAGATCCAAACACAGAGTAATAGAGTGAATATCTCTGTATTTTCTTTCACCTTTGTTAACATTTCTTAATTTCTATCTGGTAAGATGGATTAGTGGATAAGAAAACTGGCTGATCTTCCTGAAGACCCATGATCAATTCTCAGCACCTGCATAGAGGCTCATGACTGTCTGTTCCTGAAGTTCAAGTATACCCCACACCCTCTCTCTTTTGTCCTCCTTGACCTCCGGATTTGCATGGTATATTCAGATATACATACTACCAAACTCTCAAACATAATGTAAAAGTGAAAATAAAAATAAAAATAATTAACTTTAAAAGAAAAAGTTATTCTGTGTACACATGTATAATGGAAGCACTCAGAAAACTAAAGAAGAGAATTGAAGAGTTCAGGGCCAACCTGGTTTACATAGCAAGATGATATATCAAAAGGGAAGGCAGGGAGGCAGGCAGGCAGGCAGGCAGGCAGGGAGGAAGGCAGGGAGTCAGGAAGAAAAGAAGGAAGGAAAAGTAAAACAGTAAAAATATACCTTCAGGCTAAGAGTTCTGTTTAAAGTTAAGAATAAGTTCCTGTTTATCCGTGTTCGTTTGACCTATCTGCACTGGATGGGCTTGATTTCATTTGGGTGAAGTTTCATGAGCAGGAAATACCTACAGTAGGGTGTACTCTTGCCCCTGATTGCATATAGGTGGGAGATAGGAAGGAAATAGGATTTGATGGGACATGAGATGAACTATGTGGTTTGCCTTTTGAAGCTCCTGCAAATTGTGACTTCCAGCACTTATCTGGGTACTGAGAGGTTAACCTGGCCAGTATTTAATGATTTTTTGATTTAAATTGTGGTTGTGTTCTTATTCTCTACCTTTGAGATTAACAGAAGAAACTCATGCTGTCTCATAAGCACACCATTAAGAATCCCACAGAATTTCATGTTTTCTACTCAGACTGCTCTTTCTAAGTATATTCAGGACTGGCATCATCATCCTGCATCGAAAGACACTATATGTTCAGTGGTGATGAAAGAGATATTAACCTTCAGCTGCACTTAGGAAGAGAGCTCATCATAATCACAGACAACCTTGCTGGTGACTTAAAGGGGAAGTGCCTTTAGTTTGGAAACATACAGAGAGTTTCTGGCTCTTTCAGGTTTCCAGGAATTGGGCAAGTTCCATACATGTGACCCTGTGTATATGCCATGAAAGCACAGGTTAACATAGGACCACACCTATGTAGATGCTTGTCACCATAAAGTCACATCCAGCTGGAAGTTAGCTTTGTATCTAGCAGGGTGAAGTGGGGAAATTATTCTGAGCAGCTCAAGATAAGACAAATGCCTTCAATGAAAATTTGGTTGTTTAAACTCAAGCATTGTATGCAAAGTTTGTATATTACAAGTAAGAAAAAAAAGAAGTATAATGAAAGGATTTCTAATGAATCAAGGTTTGAGAGGTTGAAATTTGTTGTTTAGATGAAATCTCCCTTGGAAATAGGGGCCTACACTACCCTGCCCAGCATTTATGTTCTTGTTATTTGTTATAAAGTTTTGTTTATAGACCCAAAGTGTTTTTGTTGTTAATGGTGTTGAGGTTTTGTTATATTGGTTTGTTTATTTTTGTGTGTAGGAGTATTTTGCCTGCCTGCATGTGTGTGTGTGTGTGTGTGTGTGTGTGTGTGTGTGTGTGTATGTGTGTTCCATGTGGCCTGGTGCTAGCAGAATCCAGAAGATGGTATATGATTCCCTGTGACTGGAATTATGAGTGGCTGTAAACCACATGTCGGCTTGATAACGAATGTGGGTCTTCTGCAAAATAGCAAGTTCTCTTACCTGTGAAGCCGTGTTTCTATACACAAGCATAAGTGTACTGCTTTTCTGACTAACCTGGAAGTTCTTTTAATGTTTCTCAAACATTAATTTCTTTTCCATACTAGGGATCGAACCCAGTGCCTTACCCTTGGTAGGCAAGCACTTCAACCCCGAGATATGTTTTTGTTTTGTTTTGTTTTTTTGTTCTTTTTTTTGTTTGTGGGGGGGGGGGAGAAGCCATGCAGGAAAGGCTATGGCAAGCAAGTGAGCTTTATGGAGTAGCACACTGTTTTGTATGGCTGCTATGTTTTTTCTTTGAAGAGGCATAGACCCCATGTATTTCTTCCCAGGATTGCTTCTTGCTGTGTATATACCTTTCCATTCTTGTAACTGCTGTATTCCTCATATATCTGATGTAGCCTATTGTTTGCTGGGTTGTAACCCACTCTGCTGGGCAGATTTTCTCCAGAATCAATACCAAGATGCATTTTCTTGTATTAATATAGTTTAGATTAATTAATGATTTTACTGAATTCTTGATTTGATTCAAATAATTTTAGGAAGTTACAATAATTGATAGAAAGTTTAAGGAGATGGTTTACTTGTTTTGTCAAAAAGATATAATACACTTAGAATCAAGAATAGAATGTGCCTCTTACTCATAGAATAGTAAGTAAAGGCTAGATGAAAAGGAGTTAAAATGCTTTTATAAATGATAAGTACATAAATTCCACTAGGAAGTAAAAATGGCACAAAACAAATTGACAATCAAAGAAAAACATTCATTGTAAGTCATGTCCAAGGATGAGATCACACGTGTACACCATGATAAAATAGGGCCATGAACATATAAAACTTTGCTTTGACATTATGATAAACTTACAGAATGAAACACTGAGAAAACTACTGCTTTGAACTCCCTCTTGTGTAATATTTTATCTGTGAGGTCTGTTTTTTTTTCTTTACAGATGGAAGAGTTGTTTGAGAAGATATAAAAGCTGAGAGCCAAAATAAATGTTCAGAGGAGCCTTTGTTTGCTTCATTCAGTGTGTGTGTGTGTGTGTGTGTAAGCGTGTATGTGTGTGTTTTCATTATTTTCTCTTTTTTTCTTTCTTACCGGTCATCTAGTGGTTAAAAGAGTTCAAAATTCCAAAAAGGGCAGAAGCCATCAATTTTGGCCCCTGAAGAGCAAAAGAGAACTGAG
Organism: Grammomys surdaster; assembly: GCF_004785775.1. Classification (NCBI taxonomy): domain Eukaryota; kingdom Metazoa; phylum Chordata; class Mammalia; order Rodentia; family Muridae; genus Grammomys; species Grammomys surdaster. Next base: position 366,335 of record NW_021604579.1, on the reverse strand, counting down.
TTACCAGGAATTACCATCTATTGGTCTGTCACCAACTTTATTTCCTACCTCAGTTAACCATGGTGCCAATGCTGTTCTTTGGCAGTTTTGATCATTTTGAGACACAGTTTCTCTGTGTAGCAGTATGAAATAGAAACTTCTAGTTCTTTGGAAAGTTAGTTATATCAAATGAAGTTTTGCTGGTGCACACAGTTGTGAAAGGATGTCTTGCTAAAGCAAACAAGTGAAAGGCTGTTTTCCTGAAGCAGACACAGGCGAAAAGATATAGCAAACCCATGAAAGGACACTTAATGAAGGAGTGTAAATAGGATCCCACAGACAGCAGGAAATGAGCACTGAGCCTTGGTTTGCTCCACCTTGCTAGAGACATGCTTGTATTGGTTTACCTTACATAGCATTATTGAGCTCAACGTGTGATAACTTTGACACTGAGAGAAACTCACCCAAGAACTGATTATGAACTTCCTGCAGGAACTTGCTGCTTGAGCAGCCTCAGCTGGTTGTCAAGTTTGGCAGGTTCCTGAGGATTGAACTACAGGTATCTGTGGTCTGCATGTCTAGAGGGCTGGTCTGCAGCTGCTGAATCATATTTGGTGTTTGCTATGGGACTTAACTGCTGCCCAAAAAGATAGAGCTCACCCCCAAAGTACTACTGCTGGACGGATCCATTTCTCCCATATCCTAATAACTTTTTTCTTCCACTATCTCTGCTGGGTGGTAGGCTAGAGTAATAGTAGGGGGCATATGAGGCCTGTAGCCCCATCCGGGTCTTCCCACCTATAGGTCTGTTTAGTGATACACGCATGAGAGGTATCCCCTATGCCTAGGAGCTGGGGCCCAGAGATCAATTGCCAGTCTTTTGGGACTTCTTGCTGCCTTAAGATTGTCCGATCTGCCCCAGTATCAGTAAGACACTTGAATGGTTTATTATTTATTTTAATGGTTAACTTTGGGTGAGAGCCTTGTGAGATACTGGACACCCATAAGGCTTCTACAGGAGTAGTTGTCCCTCTTACTGTCGGGGCTGAGGGTTGCCCCGTTTGAAGTTTAAAGGCTCTAGTGGCTTGCCATCCTTATCATATCGGGCGGTACAGCTTCTCCTCCAGTGGAAACCTTTTCTACATCGGGGACAGATGGCCTTAGGGGGATTGGAGTCTGTTATAGGAAGGGAGTTTAGTGGGCATTCGTCCCTCCAATGTCCTGCCTCTCCGCATTTGAAGCAGATTCCTTCTGTCTTTACTGCTGCTACAAATGCCTGAGCTACAGATGCAACCTGGTGCATCAGGTTCCTATTTCTTGAGTCACCACAATCCACCTGTCAGGTTGCTCTTCCCGGAGACCCTGGCAAGCTAGCCTAGACTCTGAGGTCATGCCTTCCCAAACAATGTTTTTAAGGAGAAGGTCCCTAGCTGTGGGGTTGGAGATTTTTCTTTCTAAGCTCGTTTTGGTTCTGAGAATAAAATCGGACAGGGATTCTCCAGGCTTCTGATGGAGGGAGAGCAGGGAGTAGGCGGTGTCTTGTGACCCTGAGGGTGGAGTTAACCTGTTCCAGGCCTGAATGGCACAGAGGCAGACCTGCTCGCAGTACCCCACTGGCTGAGTTGCCTGTTGTGCTCCAGTAGAGAAATCTTCCTGGCCAAAGAGCTCTTTAAAACTCCATGGGATGTCATCATCCCTCTCTTGGTTTTGCCTGGCTTGTTGAAGGCATTCATCACGAAAATAGGCTTCCCATTCTAGGAACATTGGGCCAGAAAGGGTGGAACGGCAAATATCTCTCCAATCTTGGGGGGTATTTAAGTTGGCAATATGGCTCTGCAGGAGAGATTTTGTCCAAGGTGCATGAATGCCATCTTCCTTCACTGCTTGCCTAAGTTCTTTTAGGTCTGAGGCTTGGAGTGGGTACCAGTTAAGTGGTTTAGCCCGGGTAGGGTTGATATTAACTGGGAATGCTCGAGTAGTTTGAGTTACGGGTTCTGTATCAGACTCCTGAGTAGCATGGGAGGCAGGTTAGTTTTTGTATGAGAGTCCCTGAAATTGCAAAGCTGTTGAGTGATGGATGGCGGGGTATAAGAGACTATGGAATTTTGTAGGGTTTTATCTGCAGGTTCTGAAGGTCTCTCACTCTTTCGGCTTGCAGAACGGGGAGGGGATTTATCTCTCTTTGGTTGGGAAGTAAGGGGGGGAGGCAGGCGAGAGCTCCTTTGGTATTTTAGTAGAGTCTTGCCTTTGGATGGGGGAGGGGGAAGTAGGAGGGGCAGACAGTCTGTTGGGCATTTCCTCTAAGGCATAAGGGGGAAGGGGTGGGTAGATGGATTTTATCTCTCTTATCAATTGGGTAAGGGCTGCGAGGTCTGAACTAGGGTGATTTGGGGGGACCCTGAGCTTTGGTTTCTTTTGATTGAGGAGTGTCAAAATCTGTATTGTTCTCAGTCTGTCCTATTTTAGAGGGCTCTATACATTGCCGAATTGCAGCTAAGATTGGCAAAAACCCATGAGGAAGCCTTTTTCCTTCTTGAGTGTTTCTGTTTTTGATAAGGGAAGCTACTCTGCTCCATGAATCTGCACTGTAAATATTGTCCTCAGCCATGCATGGGGCTATCTGAAGGACTTCCTCCCAAAACAGAGATGCTTGTTTTTTAGTTATTTTCACCCCTTGGGATTCTAGTAGGATGCATATTTGTCTGACCTTGGGTGGTTTTTTATGTGATGTTGAATTGCCCATGACAGAAAAGAGGAGAAGCGCTTTGTCCAATGGGAATGTTCCTTTGGCTTGATGGCCTCAGGGGATTCCCAAAGGCCCCAAACGTTAAGCCTTCCTGCAGATTTTGAGATGTCCCGGCGACCGTCCTAATGACTTTTAATTGGTCTCTGCGTTACCAGATTTCTTTTTTGCTTTAAAGAGATTCTAAATAGAAGGTCTTCGCCAACACCCGTTACGAGCTGTTGGGATTTTAAGCAGAGGTCGGAGGAACCTTCAGCCAACACCAGGGGGTAGCCCTGGCCAGAAGGCGTCAGTTGTTCCTTCGGCTTATTTAAATCCGCGAGAAAGCTCTGACGGAAAATATAGGAGGAAGTGAGAGATTATTTGTCTCAGGGTCTTGCCTTCTGGCGTTTTTTTGAGCTCACGATCAGGAGGTAGAGCAGAACAGAGACGGGGCGCCCAAGTGCAGCTGGCAGCTTTGGCACAGAGAAGCCAGCAGCTGCTCTGGTAATGCCTCGCGTTGGGTGGCTGGGTTCTTGCAGTCGAGTGGGTGTTCCAAGCCCCATGTTGGTCGTGCCAGATGTCACGCAGGGTCGCAGGTGGTTTCGTAAGGCACGGGTGGTGGCGTCAGCGGTGGGCATCCCGCGGGGCGCGGAACGCCGGCTCTGAGACTGTCCAGAAAACTGCGGCTGCAGTGCCCAAGGCTCTGGCGGGAGTGAGCGAGAGCGCGGCTGTAAACTGGGGCTCAGCGCGCTTTTCAGTCACACGGAGCAGGGCTCTGTCCCAGCCTCCAAATGCCGGCAAGTGTTACTGGCTCTTTCAATTCCCTCTTTCCAGGGGCAGCTCGGGAGAGCCCTCAGATTCGCTCTTCCCACGGGGAGGAGAGGAGTGTTGTCCTTTGAAATGCGCAGGATAGCCGGTGACTGGTGAGGAATCGGGAAAAGCACCCCGATAGCAGGAAGGTCTCATACCACACAGCAACCTTTACTTCTCAGCTCTGGGGATATATACAGTTTTGGGGGGAGAACAGGTAACTTCTATTGGTTTGGTTTGAGAGCTTGGGGATGCCTTATTTGCATGGAGGTGTTATTCCTATGTGATAACGGCCATGGACCTCTCCGTGGGAGGGGCCATGGGGAGCGGAAGCTAAGAGGGCCATATGGCTTTGGGAAAGTTCGAAGCAGCCTTCCGTCCTACTGGTCTTCTTCAGACCAAGGTTTCCGGGGCTTCAGGTCTTCCTACCAAGCTTTCTGGCTTTTCTCATAGCCCACTGCCCCACACTGAGACATGAATGTCTATACATAGCCAATAAATCTTATTGGCTGTAGAGTCTTCATGACTTATTATTATATGCCATACCTTCAATTGGCATGTATAAAAATGTATCATGTGGTTTGGTTATAAAGAAAGACAGATGTCTTTCACCTGCACACAAATAGAGCAGAGAAAGCATCCATAACCAATTTGTGGACACTGCACATTCCATACATATGTTATTGCAGAAATTTATATTACTTGTGAGTTTCTATTTTGTAGAGCAAAAGGATCAAAGAGCAAAGAAGGCAAGACAAGTAGCCCTGGTGATTTGAGTTTAGCCTGCCTCAATTACTATTTCATCAAAACTTGCTTCCAGGACAACTTCAAAGTAATCACCTGATCCCAATTAATCCAGCACCACAAACTCTCCAGTCAGGGATTCAGTTAAGCTCTGAGCTTTCTTAGCTTACAGAGACTGGGCAGCTAACCTTACAGAGATCTTTCTTTCTTAGTATGAAATTAGTTTTTATTTTTAGTTCAAAATAAATGCATAAGAGATATTTTTCTTAAAACTAACAATTACCTCAACTTGAGTAAGGATATAAATGGAAAATGACACCCCAAATCAGCAGAAAGCAATTTTTTTATTTTATACTTTTTAAATTGTTTGTCAATCACCAGACTATATGCCAAAAATACAAATAAATGTTTATAATTCTCATGTCTACTTAACAAACACAGCTCTTTATATTAGTACAGCAGGAAGCAATTTTAAGAATGCTATAACCCCACTCCCAAGAGATAGGATGAAAGGTTTCACTCATGAAATTGATGGATGTTTGTCCTCATTTAATGGGGGTGGTTCAAATTGCAATGGTCTTGGATCAGAGAATAAACAAAATAAGGGATGTTTTCTTTCTTGTATGATTCAGGGATTTCTTTGTCTCTTTTTCTTTTCTCTATCCTTCTTCTTTCTTATGCAGGGGAAATTGGAGGAAATGAATAAGAAAAGAAAAGGAGGAAATATAGAGATAATGGGCAGATTATTTTATCTATTTAAAGCCAAAGAACATTAATGAGTCTAAACATCTTATACCAGTATAGATCATTATATACTGATGTAGTTATTTAGGTTATATTTTATTACAATATACTATGCATATATGTTTTTAACTCATTGAAGATATTTTACCTGCTGGGCAATGGTGATACACACCTCTAATCCCAGCAATTGGAAGGCAGAGGCAGGCATATTTCTGAGTTTGAGGCTAGCCTGGCCTAAAGAATGAGTTCCAGGACAGTCAGGACTACACAGAGAAACCCTGTCTTGAAAAAACAAAGAAAAAAGATATTTTACCTATGTAATTCTTTAAAATGCAATGTTTTTCTATGCATTTTGAAAGATGATAATACAAATGTGTATGATACTACAAGCTAGCAGTCAATGAAACTCATGGTCAAGTTAGATAATTCTCTAGTTCATTACAAAATTAGGTTTCCAATGTTGAACAGATAGTAAATAACTAGAAATGAGCAATGCTTGCCAGTTGAGATATATTAGATAACTGATAGATAGATAGATAGACAGATGCATACATACATGCATACAGACATACGTAGTCTTAAAAAAACTTTGGAGACCTACAGAATATAGCATTTTAAGATATTTTATTATTAAATGGGTTTTTTTGGACAATGAGACATGTAAGCTCGAGGCAGCATTCCCATTCCTCATCAAAGAAAAGGATGAGCATCAGAAAATCTCCTTATGGAGTTTACTTCACATGCAGGAAGCTGCCACTGGGCAAGAAGCTGACCATTCTTCAATGTAGAACATTGCCCAAAATGGACAAAAATAGACACAGAGGTGTTGACTTCTGAGCTTTGCCAAGCCAAGGTAAGCAGTCCTTCACAATTCCTGCTTCACAAATCAGTCTGTCAGGTACTCTGAGTCAGAAGGCCAAAGCTTGATGCTCCAAAGTTCTAGAGGACTTTAGGGGAACCATTAAGGCATCCAGATTTCTCTGTCATTTCTGCAGTTTTGGAAGCTGCTTGCTCTGCACTTCCTGCATACTAAGGCAAAAATTATTTCCTTCTCAAGTCTCTGATGGGATTGAGGACTAGATGATTATAGACTCACAATAAAGCTTAACTTGTTTAGGATTTGAGAATATATTTTTAGTTATAATAAGATTCTTTTAATTGGTAATGCAAGTTATGACAGAAATGATTTAGGTACAGAAATTTAAGCTCATCTAGATTGGACAGATAATAAAATACTTTCTTCTAAGTTGCCCACATACTTATGAACTGGACATTGTGAATATAAATCTTTCCTAATAGCTTATATAATTGTTTCATAATTGTTATTTTATTGAATATAGATAATTATTGTTAGAAAAGGACACTTTTATTGGACTAAAAGAAGAAGTTGTTGAGAAAATATCTTGTGTATTGTGTGGATGCATCACTCGACAATAAAAAAAAATCCTTATGGCCTGTAGGAAAAAGTAAAATAATTTTTGGGACATGGTAGGCAGGAAGGATGCCAGCATCCTTATAGAGAGACTATAGGATGATTTGACCCCAGAAACTCTAAGAAGGAGACACATGGAACCTGAGCAGAGGTGACTTGTCACATGAAAGAACTTAGATTAGAATAAATGGATTATTAATTTATGAACTAGTCAGAGAATAAGCCAAAGTTTATGGTCAAGGTGTTTGTCAATATATTTTGAGTCTTGGAATTGTTATTCCAGGAGCTTGGTCCCAGGAAGAAAAATACCCAAGTTTAAAACAATTCTATCATATCATCCTTTGTTGTGAATTAATGTTTGTTTATTGTGCATTCAGAATACGCATTCAGTTTCAATAAACCCACAGTAAAAAAAATCTGGAGACAGTTTATGAGGCCAGCCTCCATAATAAAGCAAAGTATTTGTGAAACAGGTATTTGAGTTCAGGTTTACAAGATTTTAAGTCTTACAACATAGTTAGGTCAAAAGTATAATTTTGAAATGATGCCTTGTGGTGTGTGTGTGTGTGTGTGTGTGTGTGTGTGTAGACTAAAGACATGATTAAGTGTTTGAGTGTGTACTATATTAGCTGAATATATAAGTTGAAGCCTGGAGGTCCACCTCTTGGAGTTTCGCTATATCTTCTAGCCTCTGTGGGCATCTGAAGACAAGACATTTGCACAAATACATAAATAAAAATATTTATAGAAATTTCATTTTCATTTTATATGTGTGAATATTTTCATGTATGTATGTAATACATGCATGTGCACTATATATGTGCATGATGCCTGAGAAGAAAAGAAGAGGGTGCTTAATCTTCTGGAGTTAGAGGTAGGAGTGGTTCTGAGCTGCCCTATGGGAACCCAACCTGGATTCTCTGCAAGAGTATCTAATGTTCTTGCCCACTCAACCATCCATCCAGTACTAGTTAAATAATTATAAACTTCAATCTAGCATTGTAGTGTATGCCTTTCTGCCATCATTCTGACAAATCCAATCTACATATCAAATTCCAGGCCAACAGAGTTAGATAATGAGATGAAGTTTGAAAATAAATAGAGTAATAGAAATGGCTCAGCCTTTAAAAGCACTGAGTGTTCTTCCAAGCAGCTACTTGGTGACTCACAACTGTCTGTAACTAAAGTTCCAGGGGACCCTTCTCTGCCCTCTGTGGGCACTGATCACATGGTACACAGACATACATTCAGACAAAACAAAAACTCATACACATCAAATAAATAACTTTGAGGACTTTGAGGACATGGAGCAATTGGAACACTTGTGCCCTAATGATGGAAATGTAGCAGTGCAATGCCTGTGAAATAGTATGACAGTGTCTAAAAACAAAATTAATCATGTAATTACCAGATGATCCAGCAATTCTGCTCCTACCTTTAAAACTTAGAATAAAAATATATGTCCAGATAAAACCTCACACAAATGATTACAGTAGTATTGTTGGTAGTAGCAAAATGTTAAAAATAAATGCCTTACTGGATAAGTAACCTGTGGTATATTCATACAATGGAATACGATTCACCCATAAATACAAATGAAGTGCTGAGGCATGCTACAACTTGGATGAACCATGAAAAACAAATGTCATTTTAAAAATCACTGCCTAAAAATTAGTGAAACCCTCATCCCCTGTACTCTATTTTCTGGTCCATACTCTCCCTGCTTTCCTGGAAGCCACACAGGCACCAGGGAGCCCAAGTAAGATTCTGCCCTATATCTGCCATCACCACTAAATAACAACCCAACAGTTGTAGACTTCACCCCATCTTTTCACCTCCATATGAATTTGGCAGAAGACCTCTGCATTCTTAGAGGCCATGCCAAATCTAGTTCCCAGATGCAGCATTTGCACTGAAAACCACAGAGGTCACATATGTGACCAAAAATACCAAGCACGGAAATCGTACTGGATTTGCAGACTCAATGGTTACCAGAACCCCTGGGCTCTCAGGCCAAAAGACCGGAAAGAAAACAGAAACTAAGGACAAAATTCAGAAAACACCCAGGGCTCATGCAGGTCTGAAACTTTTACAAATCCTCCTGCCTCAGCCTACATGATGCAGAGTGCAGTGGGAGATAGTTTCCTTAGCTAGCTCTCTACAGAAATTAGCTAACAAATGGGCTTAGAGCAATTCCTTACAAATGCAAATCTCCTCACAAGTGTCTAGTCCAATTCTAAGTCCTTACAATAAACTTAAAAGGCTCAGGAAATGTGTTAACCCTCTCCTTCCTTGCTCCTCTGTATCTCCTACATGGATCTGAACACTGATATACCAAGTTCAGGGCCCTTGCCTCTGCTTCTACTTTGACCACATACCAGTGTGCCATCTTCCATCATTCACGTTAGCTCTGCTCAGCTTTGTCTCTCTTATGTGAATCCTATCCTAACCTTGGTCTCTACAAGCAATAGCTCACACCTCAGGCTGTATCCTCTTCTACATGGTATACTTGTTTCCACTGAACCCATCACCATTTGCCATGTTTCCCTTATTTCCTTATAGTATGTTTCCTCAGTGGAAAACACGTTCCAGAAGGGCAAAGAATTCAGTCTGCTTCATGCTCAAGTGTCATGGGTGATGTGAAGTAACTGTGAAGAAATGAAAGCCTGAGTGTGCTGCTCAGCTCTGCAAGGGCAGGATGGCCTGAGATGTGAGATTCTGCAGCTCATGCTATATCTGCTAGGATTTGAACAAAGACAGAATAAACTGAGAAACGCACAGCCCTCCCTGAGGGCTCACCAAAGACCCAGGGCTGCCTTCCCATGCTTTACAGAGTAGCACCTGAATTCCAAATACTAGAGCTTATAGACCTGGTTTTGCTGAAGTGAACCCAGATGGGAAAGGAAGAGGGTCACCTGCCATTTACTCCTCACTCACCTTTCTCATATAAGAGCACAACAGATAGTTGCCATGATTCTGACTGTAGGTCCTGACTCTTAGGAGCTAGCATCTCAACACCAGGACAGAAGACAGACAGACAGGAGCCATAGGAGCCATGCATCACTATCATAGCTCAGTGATACAAGCAAGTGCTTACATCCCTGGCTGGCAATCAGAGTGCCATGCAGAGACCCAGGTGAACACACCCCTTCTGTGCGCCACAGCCTAAGCATTCCCTGCAGAAAAACAATTGCTGACATATATTTATTCTGTTCTTACTACAGACAAGAAGCTGCTTTTCTGTCCTTTTGCAATGCTCCCGTTTTATACATAAGGACATCAAGGTGACAATGTTAGTGTCCTCATGGAATTGACCTATGTCTCCTCTTCCAGCTCTGTGTAGCAGAGAAGAGCTATCTTTTGTATACTTGTCTCACAGGTAGAATCATTTCTAAGTTTTTCCTCTTCCAAATAGAAGACATAAAATTTGCCACTAAACCTATGGACCCTTTCATACAAAGTAATCTTTACCATAATGGCTGCTACATTGGCATCATTTGGAATCTTCCTTTAAAACAGATTCTAACTCTCTACTCAGGACTATCATATTTCCCTCATTCCCCTGCCCACCTACTTGACCTAGGTCTCACATATTTAAAAACCTTAGTTGACCAAGAGGTAACCAAATGTTTCTCTCTCTGTCTCTGTCTTTGTCTCTGTATCTCTCTGTCTTTCTCTCTGTTTCTCTCTGTGTCTCTCTTTCTCTGTCTCTCTTTCTGTCTCTCTGTCTCTCTTTGTGTCTGTCTCTGTCTCTCTCTCTCTCTCATGCATGCCTGCATGCCTATATACTTGTGTATGTGAGTGTGTGTGTGTGTGTGTGTGTGTGTATGTGTGTGTGTTTCTCTAGTCATGGATGGCCTGAAGCAGGTCTTGTACACTGACTGGTCTCACATTTATAGAGATCCACCTTAATCACACTCCTGAGTAGATCACACATGACTTCAAAATTGACACTTTAAAACACCTTATATTTTGGCCACTTCTCAGCCTAAGAACTGGAATTCTTGTCTTTATCCTCACACTAGTTCCCTGTATTCTCCTCCATTTTTTGTCATGTACCTCTGACTAGAAACCCACTCCAGAAGCCAGCACCTCTAAATAGAGTCACCAGATGAGGTAGCTGCCACCCAGATGAGAACTGAATATCTCTACTTGTCTTTCCCATGCATCCTTCACAGAGCTCTGACAGCTTCATGTAACTCCTCGGTCTTACTATAGGTTATTTGGTCATGCAAATTCAGAGCTGGTCTTAGTTGCTTTGCTAGAAAGATGTTATAATGCTAGAATCAAGAACAGAATATGCCCAGTCCTCATATACTAAGTAAAGGCTGCATAATAAGAAATACAATTAGCTTTCATAATATACACCAAAAAGAGGTATAGATATATGACAACTTTGTCTTCAAGAAAAAAACATTAACATCCAAGAATGAAACCACAGGTGTGCAGTATAATGAAGCACTGCCATGTAAAAACTTGGTTTGAATTTATAATGATCATTGAAAATGAAACATTGCTCTCAACTTACTATCAACATCCTTCTGTAACTCCCATTTTATGCATCATTTTATCTCTGAGATAATTTTCTAAAGAACTTTTTGTCTAAAAACATATAAAAAAGGCCAGAGAAAAGTAATAAAGTTGATTGGATGGTTTGGCATGCTTCCCCCCATCCGTTCATCCAAATCTGTATGTCTGTCTACATGTGTGTGTATAAATACATGTGTGTATGCAAGCATCTATGAATACTTGTGTATGAGACAGGGGGTTGGGTCCCTCCAAAATGAGAATGTGTTAATATGTCAAAGAGAGTGTGAATGAAAGTGTAAATGTGTATATGGATGTATATGCTTCAGTGCATATCTGCTTCTGTTAAATATTCTAATTCTTTTCCTTTCCTGCCTTTCTGGTTCACTACCCTAGTCAGAAGGCTTCTGACTGCTTGGCAGAGAAGGGAGCCATAGCAATAAATGCTTTACCTACTCCCTCTGCTGTTAGCAACCAATCTCAGAAGGTCCAGAGGCCTGTAGTTTCTTGCTTCAGAGTAACTCAAAAGTCAAGAAGGTATACTTTATTATAAAAAGCAACCCTAACTCTCCCAACATCAAGTATTGTCCCCACTGACACCCTCTCCATGACCCTACTCTTTCTCCCCAGCTACCAGCTACCTTCAAGAGAGAACCAGAGCTCTGGCAAGATCCTGCTATGTAAATGCTGTAGTCTAAAATGTCCAGACAGCTGCCCTGAGTTCTGCAAAAAAAAAAACTCAGGAACTTCCTTTCCCATCAAGGTTTCCTCTTCTCTACCTTATGTGGGGAGCCGAACCCTCATACTGTACATGAGGAATATCATGTAATCCTTGCTGAAATTACAGGTTCAACTTCCTGGAATGCATCTCCATACTAATGAGATGTCCCCAGTACCTTAGTTCTCAGCCAATGAAACTTCATGCTAAGAAGAAACCCTCCCCATGTTCCAAGGTTTATACAGTCCTTGTTCACGCTGAATATAAATTGCATGCTGTTTTGCTAAATATTATCTAAGAGCTGTTTCATTGAATAACATCTAAAAGATCAGTAGTAATGAAATCTCCAGAGAAGATCTCCTCCTGGCATTCACTGTTGGACCAATATCCTGCTAACCCACCCATTCAGGATTTGGACCAATCCTTTCCTGCTCAGTATGTATCAGTGCTCAGATACCCTGACTGAAGAAGCAAAAATGTAATAATAGTAATTATGGTGGTCCAGGCCTACAATCCAGGCACTTTCCAAGTAGAAGCAGGAGAAACAAGAGTCTAACATCGTTGACAGCTACATAGAATGTTCCAGGACAATCTGGGCTACTGAGAGCTAGCCATTTTCTTCCCAAATCTCTCTGTCCTTATTTTAAGATAAAACATTTCCTATTAAATGAGAAACTCCCTGATTTGGTTAGACTCTGGCAAGCAAACCACAGGGATTCCTATGTCTTGGCCTCCTCAGCACTGGGATTACAGGTCTTTGTCTCTACACCTGTGGATGTGGTATCTAACTCAGGTTCCTACATTTATTCAACAAGCAGTTTACTGACTGATGTCTCATTAGCACTAAGTGCATTTTTTATTTCACGGTTTTTTTATATATTATGTTTTAAAGATGATTCATTTATTTAATTTTATGTATGCATAGGTTTGCCTACATGGACATTTGAACACCATATGTGAAGTTGGTTGCCTTGAGGCTAGAAAAAATATTGATTATTGGGAACTCAAGTTACAGATTCCTGTGGATTCAGTCAGCCAAGCCATAGTTCTGATTTCAAACCTTGAACTGTGACATTTGATCTCAAATATCCAAGCAATTGCACTCCTTTCTTTTATCAAAGTCAATATAGAGACAAATAAAACTTTACACAAACATTTGCAGTAACATTGTTAGTAGTGGCAAAAGGTAAAAATAAACCAAATGTCCATTAATGGATAAAGAAGCTGTGCTATATTTGTATAATGGAACACTACTCACCTATAAATAGCGTGCTGAAACATGCTACAACCGGGATGAACTTCAAAGCATATTCCAAAAAATAACCCTCCACAAAAGACATAAATTATGGGATATCTTGTACAGAGTAAGATATCACAGAAGAAAATAATATATCCTGGAGTTTATAAGAAGTGAGGAGGAGAAAGGAAAAACATGACTTAACCCATGGGGAGGATTTCTTGAGTGCTGACAAGTTCTGAAACTAGAGAGGAGATAAGATTCTTTGAGCCTGTGAACAGACTCAATGCCTCTGAACTTAAAATGGTAAAATTGCTTTTATATGAACTTCACCTCAACACTAACAGATTATAGAACACGTCTTGCTCAGCTCTGTGCAGCAGGTACTAAAAGCCTTCAGAAGGTGGAGTTTGGATGGAGAGATATCCCTTATATTAGAAGGATTTTTCAGCATGGAATAAGCACTGCTTCAGGATGGTATAACCTAGACAACGCGTGTACACATATGGTCTGAGGACTTGGAAGGCAAAATCAGAAGGATTACAAGTTCAAAGTTTTGCATGACTACTGGGTAAATTTAAAATATGAAAGACAAAGGAGGGAGCCAGGTACAATGAAACAAAACTGTAATGTCATCACTCAGAAGACTGAAGCAAGATGATTACCTGGACAACAGTAAGGCACTTGAAGTGCCTGAGACACACACAGGCAAAGGCTAAAAATGAAAAACAAATCCCTTGGGATTTTCACCCTGACAGAGTGACCTGTGATGCTTTACAAATAGCTAGAGCTTAAAGAGCCTGCACCCCAAATGGCTTCAGAGAGGACAATTGCTGCTACATGAGTCACTGCCTAACAAAATGTGAACTTCCTACCTCTGTATTCTCAAACACAGACACAAAAGGCATAGTGAAGCAAGGCAAGGTAACTTCTCTTAACTGCAGTACAAGGGCCCCACTCCTTGTTGGGGTACAATTCTCACAGAATCAGCCTGCTGTGTTCCTGTCCACAGTATCTATTCTTCATTAAAACTCTTATGTTAGCTCTGCCCTGGCAAATTATTTTACCCTGTACCAGAAGCTGGCCATTCCCCAAATAACACAACTTTTTGAGGAATAGGCTTAGTGCTGGAGAGGGCAGCATGAATCTCACACCCTCTCTGAGCCTGGCCCTAGTAACCTGTAGGATCTGAAGCAGCCTCACATGACCTGTCCATATTAACAGACTCATTCCTCTCTATGGTTCTCTTCAACCCACACTAAAAATCAACCTCCAACTGCTTTTGTCAGCAATCACACACATGGCTGAGTCTAATGATCAGTTTCCAATCTATTCATCAAAGACCTATCTATGTGAGGTGTGAAGACCTCCTATATTCCCTTCTGTTGTTTCTGGTCGAGGGTTTGTTGTTCTTGTGTTTATTTGTTGGTTTGTCTGACTGATTGAATTTTTGGGTGGGGTATCGCTCAAGACTATGCAGGAACTCACAGCAATCTCACTATTGACTAGATAATCAAATCTCCCTTTGAACTTGCAGCCATCTAACTTCCTGGGCCACTTCAGCCCTGTAGTTGCAGGTGTGACACAATACTCTTGGCTTGCTTCCTTCTTCAGGGAACATTATCTTCAGTGGCTTCCAGGATACTGAACTCTCCTGACCTCACTCCACCCCTCAGGATGTTCTCTGTCTCTGCTTGGCTGTTTTCTGGTTGGTCACTGAACCTCCAGAGGCTGAGGTATCCCCTCTCCTGGCATAGGCACTCATAGGGTGACTTTATCCTATGGCAGGACAGGATAGGACATCAAATTAACAGGAATCCAGTCACTCTGAACTAAAGTTCTCACCTGTGCAAATAATTCTGTATCAACTGCCAGTTGTTTGAAAAAAGTATCAGATTTATAGAATATAAAACTGGGCATACCTCACATGTCCTCACATGTCAGTAAACTCAACTCTCCAGAAGTGGGACAGAAGATCCTTAATTCAAAGTTGACATGAACTCCACACTGAACACTGGAAACTATACATAAGCCTGCAATTTGGAAAGCACAAAATCAGGAGTACAAAGTTACCTCTGGGTCTCTGGACTTGTGGCTCCTGTAATCCCAGTACTCACAAGATGGAGGCAAACCGATTACTGGAGACTTGAGGCTAGCCTGGACTATATAGTGAATATCAACACAGCCTCAGCTACACAGTGACTGAGATTCTGTCTTTACATAAAATAACAAAAAAGAAAAATAAAACAGAGACAAAGGAAAATTAAAAAGGTTATCCTTGGCTACATATCAAGATGAAGGACAACCTGTGTTACACGAGGCAATATCTTGAAAAATCAAATTAATCAGGCCTAGTACCCATGATTTTAATCTCAGTTCATAAGATGCAGAGAAAAGAGGATTAGGAGTTTACATGAATAATTGTAGGATACCATGGGCTATGAGATTAAAGAAGGGAATAGGTAAGGGCAGTATGATACTTTTGCTGGCAATCATATGGACCTAAGTTCAATCCCCAAGACCCATGTAGGGGAAGAAAAGGAATGTATCCTAAAAATTGTTGTGAGGCCTGTACATGTTCTGACCTAAACACACACACACACACACACACACACACACACACACACACACACACA
>NW_021604579.1:350453-350773 GCF_004785775.1 Grammomys surdaster | reverse complement strand
CACACACACACACACACACACACACACACACACACACACACACACACTTTATAAGCCCAAACTAAGAAAAATCAATAAATCAAATAATGAAGGACCTTAGATTAAGTATGGTCAAATGCTGAATCCAATTTTAGTTTGTCTGTGATAGGGTCTGTCAATGTCTTCAGGTTGGCCTGGCTTGAACTCATGATCTTCTTGGTTTTTCCTCCCCAGTGCTGGGATGACTGGCTTGTGGTAATTTTTTTGTTTCTTTAAAAGAATAATCATTCTCTCTCTCTCTCTCTCTCTCTCTCTCTCTCTCTCTCTCTCTCTCTCTCTCT
>NW_021604579.1:276060-350443 GCF_004785775.1 Grammomys surdaster | reverse complement strand
TCTCTCTCTCTCTCTCTCTCTCTCTCTCTCTCTCTCTCTCTCTCTCTGTGTGTGTGTGTTTTTCTCCTTCCTTCACTCACTTCCTCTCTCTCATACTCCCCCATCTTTCTCTCTTCTTCTCCCACTCTCTCTGTCATGCCTTCCATCCCCAATCTTTGTTCCTATCTACCTACCCCTCTCTGTGCTCTCATATACACACACCAAGTACTCCTCAGAAGTACTCATACTCCAAACTACTCATCTTGGTTAAAAAGGAATTTAACGTTCTGTTTGTGTAAGCCCACAACTCTGGTGCCATCTCTGCCTCTTTTGTCTCTCAGGCCACATCTAAATCTGTGATATCACCCTGGATTATGTCAAATTTCCACACTTCTCCACACTTCATGGTACCACATACCTGTCCCTATAGTGACACTGTCACATCATAGTGACAGCTATGAGTCACAGGCATCTCTGGTGTTTAATGTCTGCAGTTGCCCCTCTCAGCTCCTATCACATCTAAAATTTATTCTCAACACAGCAATTAAAACAAAAAGGACACTGGTGGGACAAGACACACAGATTCTCATGCCTCTAATCATAATGCCTGATCCATAGGGTCTCTCTCCTTCCTTTGTAGGAGGATCCTCAGACCTTACTTGGCCCTCATCTCTCTTTATCACAAGAAATAGAAACAACCAACTAGCTTCAGGGTGAATCTAGAGAGAATCAGAACAGACCACTGAGCACAGTCTTATACTGGGAATCTTTTTAAAGAAGATTTTTCAAGAAAATAAGCATTTGCAGCTAATAAATCCAGTCCTATCAAGGTTCTGAGGAAAACACCTCATGTTGTTTCTGTTGATAAGCAGCCTACAATCCTTGTAACCTTTATGATTCTGTTCTTCAATTTCTTTCTTTCTAACGACAGCCACATCTTTTGTTTTACTAACCACTTGAAGGGTCTGCATGACCATCTAATGTCACAAAATAGAAAGATCCATTCACTTCATTTTAAATTTTAACTAAATACATATTATTTGTGGGTCTCCCCATGTAGATCTGGCTGACCTGAAACTTGCCATATTGCTCAGGCCGGTATCAAAGATGCAGACATCCTCCATCTTTTGTCTCCTGACTATCAGGGAATTACTTTGATGAACTAGTTCTCTACAGGTTCTAGCTACCACAATGGGATCAGAACTATTCTTTACGTATGTAAAGTAAACACATTCTGCTACCCATCTCCTCCCAAGTTCCTAGTCCAGTTCCAAGTCCTTACACTAGTCTTAAAAGCCCCAACATGTGTCCTCCCTCACTTTCCTTTCTCCCTCTGTTCTTGCTACACTGATCTGGACACTTATATGTCTGGCTCAGGGCCTTTGCATCTACTGTTCCTTTGACCACATCCATATGGCATCTTCCCTCATCCACTTCAGCTCTGCTCATGACTCGGTTGTCACTTTCTGTGTTAATTCTTCTCTAATTGACTACAAGCTCACACTTCAGGCTCCATCTTATTACAGGTGTCATGTGTGTCTCCAGGGCACACATCACAATTTGATATGTTTCCAGGGTCCTGCCATGACCTTCAGATATGGAGGTGGGATACAGCATCAGAAGCTGATTCTTCTGTCACTTTAACCTCTCTTGTTATTCTGGAGCCAAAAGTTGGTGTCTTCTGGCAATTGACTCAAGCTGATTATAGTAGGGGATTAAGAAAAGAAACTTAGTTACTTGAACTCTTTATTCCTTACTTATCTTTTCATGAGACAGAGAGAAAGAAAAGTCACAAATACAGATACACACACACACACACACACAGAGAGAGAGAGAGAGAGAGAGAGAGAGAGAGAGAGAGAGAGAGAGACTATAGATGAAGCAGGAGCCCCAACAGCCGTGCTTTATTTTTTCTCTGAGTCTTCTTATACCTTCTTAGACAAACGTTTATTATAAAATTACATCACAGATAAAATGGTATACAAAACAGTGTTACAGACTGATGTCCATAATAAGCTGAAAGCAGTGTTTCATTCTGTAAGCTCATTATAAGTTCCAAGCAATCGTTTCATATGGCCTTACTTTATTATAGTGCAAATTGGCATTCTCATCCTTGGATATGTCTTAGAATGAATGATTTTCCTTTGTCACAAATCTTTGCAAATCCTATTTCTCTTTTTAGTGCAATTTATGAAACCTCATTGTTCTCCTTTTATGCATCTCTTACTTACTATTCTATGAGGAGGGAACACATTCTTTTCTTGATTCTAACTTGCCATATCTTGCTGGCAAAATAACTAAAACCATTTCTTTAAACTTTTTCCTAAATTTATTTGCCTCAAATCAGGAATTCTATAAAATCATTAATACATTTAAACAGCCTTGTTCTATGTAGGTGCATCTTGATCATCAGGAAATTTGCCAAATAGGGTAGGTAGGCTGATGCTCAGGAGTCACTAGGCTATGTAATGGTGGTATCAATGGCTTATTAGCATTGAGAAGCAATCCTTCGATGATGTCCTTGGGCCTCACAGAGAACACCTATCAATGCCATTCAAAATGGAGAGCCATCTCCAGTAAGCTCACTTGCTTGCATAACCTTTCCTAAATGGCTTCTGTCAACATGTTTCCTTTATTTCTTTATATTATGTTTCTCTACTGAATAGCAAGCTCTTTAAGTGTGAAGAATTCAATCAGCTTCATGCTTAGGTGTAGTGAGTGCTGTGAGGTAACTGTGTGGAGGAATAAACTTTTGAGTGTGCTGCCCAGATCTTCAGGGACAGGCTCTCTTGACTGTGCCATGCTGTAGGCTGAAGCAACTTCTGCTATGATTTTAAAAAATACAGCATAAAGCCCAGTAGTGCACAATTCTTCCTGAGAGCTCTCTAAAAACACAGGAGTGCCTTCCTTCCAATGCAGATCAGCTCCCAAATCCCAAATACTTGCCCTTCAGCTCTTGCTTTTCAGATGTGAAACCAGATGGGAGTGGCAGAGGGTCAACAGCTCTGTGCACACCTACTAATCACTCACCTTTCTGGGACAAGCACATGAGAGGTAGCTGCAAAGAGTCTGGCTATAGGTCTGACTCCTTAGTGAGCTGACATCACAATACCAGAACAGAAGACAGACAGTCAGGATCCACTAGGATCCAGGTAACACCATCTTAGCTCAGTGACAACAAAAAGGGCTTGCATCTCTGATTGGCAATCTGGGTGCTTTGCAGTGATTCACGTGACCACTCTCCTGCCTGTTGACATAGCCTGAGCATTCCCTGCATCAAAACCATGTCTTGCTTGTGTTTATTCAGACCTTATCTTAGAGCAGAAGCTGCTCTTTCAGCATGTTACAATTCTTCTGCAATGCTCCCATTTTATACATAAGGAAATTGAGGTGACTATGTTAGTATCCTGAAAGAATTGAATGCTGGCTACTCTCTCAGCTGTGAGTTAGGAGAGAAGAACTGTCTTTTTTTGACAACTGTGTGACAGTTAGAATGATTTTTATTTCATTAATTTGTACTCCTCCAAACTGAAAAACTTAAATTTTGCCCTTGTGTCGGGCTGCAGAAGGACATCCTGAGGTGTTTGGCCATGCCCCCAGAACCCAGAGACCTAACACGTGGTCTCATCTCCATTTCACCCGTATGGTCAGTCACATAAGGCACAGGTAGAGGGCATGACTAACAGGCCTCTGCTTCTATCTAAAGGCTGGGGGACATAGCTAACTAAGTTTTCCCCTCCCTAGCCCCTCCTCTTTCCCACTCCCCAAGACAAGAGAGCTCCTCCTGGCATTTGCGGGGGGCATTCATTCACATCTAGATACAACTATCATCATGGACAATAAACTTTCATCTTGGATTCCATGGGTCTCCTGGAACTTTAGACTTTCTTGTGTAAGTGGGACTTGCCAGGGGGCAGGTGGGGGAGAACTCCCCAGAACTGCTGCTACAGTCCCCTGTGGCAACGGTCCACGGGCTGCTTGCACAGCCTCGCCCCTGAGGACTGCCTCCACCACTGCTCCTCCAGGACAGGCACGCTGCCTCTGGAGGCCAGACTCCTGGCTGCTGTCCATGCCATGTCTCCACTGGCCACCTCAGCCTGCTGCTCCAGAGACTCGGCCGCGTGCAGTCTATGGATGGGCCCAAGCCGCCTGCCTGCCACACTAGAGCTTAACCTTCAGCTGGCCCCTGCTGCTCCGGGGACCCTGCCGTGGCTGCGGCACGCAGGAGGGCCTGAGCTGCCTGCCCATGCCAGCGCGAGTTCTTAACCATTACCCGTGGACACTTGGCCACTTTTATCATAGTAATCCATATCCTTATAGCTCCTACATTGGCATCATTGAAAATCTTATTACAAACAGCTCCCAACAATTCACTGCAGACAACCATAGGTCCCTTATTCCTCTGCACACATGCATAACCTACATATCACAATTTCTAGAAACCTCAGAAGACCAAGAAGTGACTTGATGGTCCACAACATAAAGCATAATCTCAATATATTCTCTCTCTCTCTCTCTCTCTCTCTCTCTCTCTCTCTCCCTCCCTCTTTCCCTCTTATGTGTCTGTTTGTCTGTCTGTCTGTCAATTGTCTGTCTATTGGTTGTATGTCTTTCTGTAACCTTAGGTAACTTGTAACTGTGCATGTAGTCAGTCTGGCTTCTAACTCACAAACATTCACCTATATCATCCTAAAGAGTGCTTGGATCACCACTATATCTGGCTTCTAAATTGACATGTTAAAACACCTCATATTGTGGCCACTTCTCACCTAATAACTGGGCTCTTGTCTGATTACCACTTGAGGAGGGGTAAAAATAAAAAAAAATTGAAAATTTCTAGAATTCTATGAAAATGAAGACACAACATACCCAAACTTATAGTACACAAAGAAGCACTACTAAGAAGAAACTTTGTAGTACAAAGTGCCTTCAAAAAGAAATTGGAGAGAACTCGACCTAGCAATTTAAAGGCATACACAAAAGCTCTACATCAAAAAGAAGCAAATACACCAAAAAAGAGTAGATAAAAGATAATCAATCTCAGAGCTGAAATCAGTCACTTAAAAAGAAAGAAAACAATACAAAGGATTAACAGAACAAAGGGCTGGTTCTTTGAGAAAATCAACAAGATAGACAAACTGATAGCCAAATTTACTAAAGGAGACTGACACAGTACCCAAATTATACATAACAGAAATGAAAAGGGAGAAAAAAAAAGCAACAGAAATTTAGGAAATTCAAAAATCATTAGGTCATACTTCAAAAGGTTGTACTCCACAAAACCAGAAAGTCTAACGAAAATGCATGATTTTTTAGATAGATACCACTAACTAAGTTAAATGAAGATCTGGTCAACTATCCACACAATCTGATGCCCTTAATAGATTAGACATCTATTAAGTCTATTTTGTTCATTAAAAGTCTTACAACAGCAACAGTAACAACAAAAAGGCCAAGAGCCAGATATATTTAGTGCAGAATTTTACCAGACTTTCAAGGGAAAGCTGCTACCAATATTCCTCAAAATATTTCACAAAATAGAAACAGAAGAAACACAAACGTATTCCTTCTATGAGGCCATAGTTACCCTGATACCTATACCACACAGACTCAACAAAGAACAAGAACTTCAGACAAATTTCACTTATGAACATCAACAAAAAAATACTCAATAAAATTCTTAGAAACCAAATCCAAAAAAAATCAAAAATATCATTCAAGCCCAATCAAGTAGGCTTCATCCGAGGGACAGATAGATGAGATTCAATATAGAAAATCCATCAGCGCAATTCAGTATATAAACAAAACAAAATAAAAAACAACATGATCATCTCAATAGGTGCTGAAAAAGAAAATTGGAACGAGTTCTGCCTGAAGATCCAGGTATTCTATTCCTGGGCATACATCCAAAAGATATCACCATATCACAAGGAAACACATTCTACTATGTACATAGCAGCCTTATTTGTAATAACCAGAGCCTGGAAACAACATAGATATCCCTCAACTGAAGAATGAAAATGTGATTCACTTATATAAAGAATTACTATTCAACTATTAAAAAACAAGTACATAATGAATTTTGCAGGCAAATGGATAGAACTAGAAAATGTCATTCTGAATGAGGTAACCCAGACCCAAGAGGACATGCTTGGAATGTACTCACTGAAAGGGATACTAGTCATAAAGTACAGAATTCCCAGGTTATACCTCACAGACCCAAAGAAGTTAAAAAAGAAGGAAGGCCCAAGTGGAGATTCTTTAATCACATTTAGAATGGGAAACAAAATAAACAAATGTAGGAAGCAGAGGGAGGAAAAGAATAGAGTAGAAGATAGAAATGAAGGAGAAGGGCCAGGATCCTGTGTGTGGAGAGACAGGAGAGAGACTAGGAGGGTAGGAGAATGAATGGAAATATGCAACTGTAGGAAGTGTAGGGAGTTGGCAGAATCTATAGAAAGTCCCAGAGACCTGGGATAAGAAGGCTCCCAGGAGCCAATTCAGGTGACCTTACCTGAGATACCTAACTATGGGGGCATGGAACTTGAAGAGTCCACCTCCTGTATCCAGGCAGGACCCACAGTGAAGGGCTAAGGACATCAACCTGCCCACAAAAGTCTGACTCAAAATTTGTCATGTCTACAAGAAATACAGTGAGAAAGATGGAGCAGAGATTGAAGGAATAGCCAACCAAAAATCAGACCAACTTGAAACACATCCCATGGGCAGATAGTAATCCTTGACATTATTAATAACACTCTGTTATGCTTGCAGAAAAGAGCCTAGAGTAACTGTCCTTGAAGAGGCTATACCTAACAGCAGACTAAAACAGATGCAGATACCCACAGCCAAACATTTGATAGAGGTCAGAGACGCTTATGGAAGAGTTGTGGAAAGGATTATAGGCCTTTAATGTAATGAAAACACCACACCTACAGAGTCATCTAACCTGGATTTATGGGAGTTCTCATGGACTGAGTCACCAGTCAAAGAACATACACAGACTGGAACAAGGTCCCTAGCATATGTATAGCAGACATGCAGTTCAGTATGTAGGCTGCCTTGTCTAACAAGTGTGGAGGATGTGCTTAATCTGGCAGAGACATGATGACAGGGTTGGAGTATGTCTAGGAGGCCCATCCTCTCAGATAAGCAGAAGAGCAATAGAGGATGGATTCTATGAGGGGGAGGGCTAGAAGGCTAAGATGCATTTGAGATGGAGAGAGAGAGAGAGAGAGAGAGAGAGAGAGAGAGAGAGAGAGAGGAAGGAAGAAGGAGAAGGAGGAGGAGGAGGAGGGAGAGAAGCAAGGAAGGAAGAGAGAAAGAATGAACAAACAAAAGAAAGAAAGAAAGAAAGAAAGAAAGAAAGAAAGAAAGAAAGAAAGAAGAAAAATGGACAGGAGGAGAGAAATGGAGAGAGAGAAAGGGGAAGAGAGACAGAGAGAGAGAGAGAGAGAGAGAGAGAGAGAGAGTTAGTTCTGAAGTTCATAACGTACAATGACATGGAGTCTGAGTAGAGGGTGTAGGGCAACATTTGTTGGCTTTCCTGATGCTACAGCATGCACAGTGCAAAGGGCAAATGCTTAGACTTCAGAACCAAAGCTCCAGGGGAATGAGAGATCCACACACTTCCAAGACAATCTGTACAGAGAATATCTTATTGATTGTTTGGATGTATTACTTATCATTAAAAAAAACTTATGGCTTGTAGGAATAGGCAGAAGAAAAGGTATGCTGAAAGGATTCCAGAACAGAGCCAGGCACAGGAGGACCTGACTCTAAGGAGGAGATACATGGTACCTGAGCAGAGGTACCCTACGATATGGTAGAATGTAGATTAGAATAAATGGGATATTAATTTATGAACTCGGTAGAGAAAAATCCAATGCTTATGGCCAATGTGTTTGTCAATATATTTTGAGTTTCAGAGTTATTATTCCAGAAGCCTGTGACCAGGAGTAAAAACATCCATAATTATAACAACCCTATTCACTTCATCCTTGATTGAGAATTAATATTTGTTTATTTAGTGTTCAGAATACTGGTACCACATGTTAGGAGCCGCGTTCGCCATTGCAACATGGCGGCGGTTTCCTGCTTCCTGGTTCTTCTTGAGAGCCTTGCTTGAATGTGCACCTGCGCAAGGCGTGAAAACCAGTATGCTAATTTGGCGATATCATAAGAGCCAATGAGTGTGTGGCACGTCTCCTAAGGCTCTATATAAGCCACAGGATTTTGGGGCTTGGTGTCCCTCGCCTCACTGCCATCTAAAAGAGCTGTACAATAAATTGCTGTCAGAAGAATCCTGAGTGTGGCGTTCTCCTTATCGGCGAGGCTGCGTGCCACAACTGGTGCCAGAAACCCAGAACGAAGCCGAACATCGCGGTGTTTTATCCAGTTTCGAGGGATCCTGTTGGCTCAACAGAGGGTTCAGAACTGATGACACGAGAAGTCTAGACGCTTTTCTGCAAGGTATGGTGGATCCTGTCTATTTTGCTATTGCTATCCCCGTTTGGGCTGTGGTAGTTCTTGTGCTCTGCTTCTGTTTTAACTGCCATACACAAGGAAAGGAGTGTACTTGCCCTCCGTGTATTCAGGAGCTGTAAGTCACAGGTAGATAACTGTGCAAGTTCGTTCCCTCTAAGCAGTATGGGTAACCACCAAATGAAGCCGCTTCTCTCAGCGATGCAGGCATTGCTGCGCGAGCGCGGTTTAAAGGTTCCCGAGAAAGTGTTGTGTAATTTTCTGCGAGATGTGGATCGGGTAGCTCCCTGGTTTGTTTCCACGGGGTCCTTGTCAAAGGGCTCCTGGGGCAAGCTCGGCGGCGACTTGATTAATGAAAAGGAGAAGGGAAAGTTAAGACCAGGCACACGGCCGCTGTACAAAATGGTTAGAGCCTGTATAGAGGATGCAAAATGCCAAGACAAGGTAAGAGAGGGACAAAGAGCTTTAGCAGAACACCAGGATAGCCTATCAGAAGCAGAAAAGGATAAGAGCGCTAAAAATAAAATAAAGAAAATGGAAAAGAAAAAAGAGGAAATTAAAAAAGAAGTAGCTACAAAAAAGGAACATAAAAAACAGGAAGAGCCTAAGAGAAAACTATATCCTGTGTTAACTGAGTTTCAGAATTTAAGAATTAATGACTCCGCCTCTGAGGAGACGTCCTCGGGGGATGAAGAAAATACAGAGGATACCGACACCTCATCCTCTGGTAGTGTGTTAGATCCTGAGGAACAGGCAGAGTTAGATAATGAAGCAGCCCGTTATGAGTCTGACAAATACGGGCCGGATCCGCCCTATGCACCGGGGTATGCCCCGTCTGCCCCACCATTGGGGGAAGTAGCTAGAGTTAAAAAGAAGAAAAAAAACAAAAGAGAGACAGGAAAGACTGCCGTCCAATTCTCTTATTACAGCTAAGGAAAGAAAAAAGATAAGAGTAGCCTTTCCCGTATGGGAAGACGCTAACCAAACTAGGCAACACTCACAATTAGACTTAAAACAATTAAAAGCATTGGCTGAGTCTGTACAGACTTATGGAATCAATGCCTCTTTTACTCAGGCATTAATAGAAAGACTTATGGTCAGTGTCATGACACCAGATGACTGGTATAATACTGTTAAGGCTTGCCTGACTATGGGACAATATCTAGATTGGAAATCCATTTTTCAAGAATTCTGTGCTTCACAGGCAAGACAAAATTTAGCTCAGGGGCATCCACAATGGAACTTTGACATGCTTACAGGGCAGGGACAATGGGCTATCAATCAAACGGCCTACCCTGTAGAAGTATATGAGCAAATTAATAAGGCAGCTGTAAAAGCATGGAAAAGTCTCCCTAACAAAGGACAGGTTTCAGGAAACTTGACAAGAATTATTCAAGGAAACAATGAGCTGTTCTCAGACTTTGTGGCAAGGATGATGGAGGCGGCAGGAAGGATTTTTGGAGATCCTGAGACGGCCATGCCTCTCATAGAACAACTAATTTTTGAACAGTGTACTAGAGAATACAGAAATGCTATTACACCTTGGAAAGGAAAAGGACTAAATGCATGGATGAAGGCTTGTAGAGAAATAGGAGGACCTCTATCTAATGCCGGATTGGCAGCTGCTGTTTTAGCGGCTCAGAGGGCCTCTAATGTTAAATGTTTCAGGTGTGGAAAGCTGGGACACAAACAAAGACAATGTAGGGTGCCTAACGCTACTAACAACAATCGTCCAAAGGTGCCTGGAATGTGTCCTAGGTGTAATAAAGGAAAACATTGGGCAAATGAATGTAGATCAGTTAAAGACGACAGAGGACGTACAATTTCTCCTCTGCCAAAAAACGGGCAACGGGGCACACATCCCCAGGGCCCACAAATATATGGGGCAATAGAAAACCTGCAGAACAACCCTCAGCAACATCAAAGGATAAGACAATCAGGAGAGCCACGTCAGGCTCAGCAGGACTGGACCTCTGTGCCACCGCCGGAGCAGTACTAACACCCACCATGGGGTGTCAGCCTATACCTTCTGATTTTTCAGGACCCTTACCTGAGAATACAGTAGGACTAGTGCTAGGAAGATCGTCTACGACTCTAAGAGGATTAATTGTTCACCCCGGAGTCATAGATCAAGATTATGAGGGACAAATAAAAATCATGTGCTCATCACCAAGGGGGATTAGCTCTATAGCTCCTGGTGATAGAATTGCACAGCTATTAGTCCTCCCTAGTTTACATTCATTCTTTCCTAGTAAAGGTTTAACTAGAGGCATGAAGGGATTTGGCTCCTCTGGAGGACAGAATGTATTTATTTCATTAGATTTAGATAAACGCCCCACCTTAGAGTTGAAAATTCAAGGAAGGCTTTTCACAGGCCTCCTAGACACAGGAGCAGATACTACCATTATCTCTACCAATTGGTGGCCAAAGAACTGGCCTGTTAATAGCTCTTCACAAACCTTACAAGGTCTTGGATATGAGTCTGCTCCTGATGTTAGTGCAAGAGTATTGCACTGGGAAGATTCCGAAGGCAGACGAGGGACAGTTGTTCCTTATGTCTTGCCACTTCCAGTTAATTTATGGGGTGTTGGGAGCCGCGGCAGGTGCTGGCAAAGTCCGCCATCGCTAGGTGGCGCTGTCAGCCATAATTCTTCCTAGTAAACAAATAAAGTGCGCATGTGCCATGGTAAAGCCCGCCAAAGCTAAGCCCATCCCACGGCGTTTGGCGCGCAACGAGTATACAGCCAATCAGAGGTGATTACGCCACTCTAGGGTATATAAGGGCTTTTCCCAGGGCTGGGGGTCGTCTTCTGCCACCATTTTGGTTTAGGGAAATAAACGTGTTTCTACGGAAGGATTCTGGTGTGTGTGTGTGTGTGTGCGTGTGTGTATGTTTTGCCGGCGAGACCACTACACGCGCGCCCCTCACATTTGGTGCCGAAAAACCCGGGAGAAATGACCATCACCAGCACGTTTTCAGAAGACTCTCCGCCGCTTCCCATCCACGCGTGGAGTGAATCCAGAACCGTAGAACGGGTAATGTTCTCTGAAAGATATGTCTCGATTTGATTTAATTCACTTCCCTCCCCAGTTGGCAGGAACCTTAGAGGCTTTCGCTATGGTGTTAGCAGCCTTAGTTTTCTTCCCTTTGGTCCTCGTGGCCGCTCGGGGAGTGGAAAATGGATTACAGGTCAGCATGTCAGAAACAGAGACAGAGAAATGGAAGCGCTTAAATATTCAGAAAGGAAAAGAGAAAAGAAACGTATTTAAGAAATCAGGCCTCCCCGAGAACCAATTCACGGGGATGAGAGATGAGAGAAAGAACGCTCTTGGGAGAGACGGGAGAACAGGAAGCCTCAGAAAGAAACCTCTGTATCTGGTAAAGGAGCCGGGCTTTTTACGGCGTGATAGCTCTGAGTCGGATGGGCTAACTTCCTCCGACTCAGAGGACTCAGATGTAGAGACGGATGGGGAGGATAGATGCCAGCCGAATAGCCGGCCGCCGCGGCGAGATCGAGTGCTGGAGTTAGTGACGGTTAATTAGAGGCTGTGTTTACAAGAAGAGTGGTTTGGGAGAGACAGTCTAGGTGAATGAGGAATTGGCCCAGTGCCGATTTTGCCTAGGAGGTGACAGCGAAACATAGGTCAAGAGAATTCTAAATTGCCTACAGCCTAAAAGCTGCTTCAGGCGGGAAGAGCAGGGTTAAAAAGAATTAGAAAGCAGGGTATTGAAGTGTTAAATTAGCTGCCCGCTACATCTCCAATGAACGAGATGAAAAGTTACATCTTAAATATGAGAGAGAAAGAGTTTTAAAAAATACAGGTGCCCTCTCTCTGAGCTGTGTCAACAAAAAAGAATGAAAAGGCTATTTCAGAGTTCATCTAGAAGCAGAGAATTCGGGAGATGTCCTGAAATTCTCTGTAGTTCTTAGAGTCCTTCCTTGTCGCTTGTCCTTGGCGCGCCAATGTCCACGTGTTTGTGTTTGCCTTTTGTTTCATTGTCTAAATGTTCTGTGTTTGTTATGTGTTCAAAAAGAAAGATCGTTAAAACTGCTTGATCCAACCTTTGAGAGCTAAAAAAAGGTCTTTTCAGGAATTGAGGTTGACATAAGCTGCTTTTAAAAGAGACCAGCAGCATTTTGGGTTTTATAAGGAAGCTAAGAGTCGTTTTGTCCTAGAAAAACCTCTGTGACAAGGTGCTTTTCTCTTGAAATTACAGCTAGAAAGACAAGAAATTTTGTTTGATCTAAAAATAAGATATATAGCCATTTCATTGTTGTTTCGGATTGGTTTTAAAAGTATAAAAATGTTCTACATGTCTTGGTTATAGACTATTGGCTTAAATTATTGGGTGTAATTAAAAATTTACAACTTTGATAACGAAAGGTGGCGTAGAACTAGCTCAGTGTTGGAGTCGTTCAGAAACCAGGTATATAGAAAGTAAGATTTTAGACCGATGTCTCTTCAATGAGATTAAAAGCTGCTTCATGCATTCATGTGTAGAGAATTGGCGGCAAAACTTTATAGCATAGGGGTGGTCTGCTTGGTGTTGATTTTAGAGAAAATAGATTGTTTAAACTGGTTCTGCTTTTGCTTCTCAAAATTAATGGTTATACGCTAATGTTACAAAAGAAATTTAAAAATTTAGTTAAACTGCCAGTATTCCATTGGCTACAGTTGGCAGTTGTAATCTTGAGTTTAAAAATTTTTTGATTCGCCCATGTTATGGAAAGGGGGACAGCAGGTAGAGTTAAATATAAATATTTATAACAAGTTGTGATACAGTGCTGGCCTGCTAGAGATTTAGAACATTTACATTTAAATTAAGACACACAGACTGAGATCTTAACGTGCTTGTAAGACAAGGTCAGTGTGATGTTAATCAGGTTAAACTGCCCACACAGCCCTCAAATCATACAAGCAAAGACAGACTTAGATACTTGTCTTTGCAATGAAATTGCACCCTCATACAATCAGGGTCTGGCCATAACTGCACAGAGCCATAGAGATGGGGAGTGTTTTAAATGTAGAAATTTAGATAGTTTTTAAAGTGACTGTCCCAGGAACAGAGGCTTAAACAACAGCCAGGTGACCAAGGTTACCTGACACACCTGTCCTTGGTGCAGAAAAGATAATCCTTGGGCCAGGCCTCAGGATATAGGCCAAGATTAAAACATTTACATTTAAATTAAGACTATAACAGAGTAGTTGAGACAAGAGCTTAGATTTCAGATATTCCTTTTGTCCTGTCCCGCCTCTAAAAGGGTGTTCTCTAGAATTTGTTTATTGCCTTGCTTGTTCCTTAGGGAGGTGTCAGCCTCAGACTCAAAAGAAATTCAAAACAGCTTTTGGGCCAGGCCAAAATTGTTGAGTGTAATAAGAAACAAAATGGCTTTGGTTCCTCTGATGTGTATTAGGTCTTATCAGTAACTAAAAACCTAATCTTAAATTAATAATTAAAAGAAAAAGGGTTTTAAAAGATTGATAGATACTGGGGCTAATTAACAATTATTAGAGGACAAGATTGCCTTCAGCTTGGCTTTATCTGATACCTCACTCAGCTAAAAAGAGTTGGTTATTCAATTAATTCAAAAACACTAGAGCCGGGCGTTGGTGGCGCACGCCTTTAATCCCAGCACTTGGGAGGCAGAGGCAAACAGATTTCTGAGTTCAAGGCCAACCTGGTCTGCAGAGTGAGTTCCAAGACAGCCAGGGCTACACAGAGAAAGTTCAAATTTAAGATTTATAAGACTAATGGGACACTACAGCTTGACTTGCCTACTCCAGCTGCCATTCAAGTAAATACATATAAAAAATTATTATAGATTTAAAAGATTGTTCTATACAGTTCCTTTACCTCCTGGTAAAGGTGAGAGGTTTGCATTAAGTGAAATTGCTTGTGATTTTTGAGAGCCCATGAAGCCATTCACTAAAAGAGCTTGCCTCAAAGAATAATTAATGGCCTTAAAAAATTTGTTGTTGCTTTAATACAAAAGGTTAAAGCGTTTAAATCTCTCAGTATATATTATTCGTTGTATATTTTATTGGCTGATCTCTTTAAAAGAGTTTTTCTACAAGACTTTGCTCTAGTACAATGAGCTTTAAGATTTTAGAGTACTTGTTGCTCCAGAAAAGTGATTCTCAAAAGTTGTTAACAGAGATTAATTGGCTAAAACCTCATTTTCAGCTTGACAGGCCAAAAGAAATGGTCAAATAAAAAGACATCTTGACCAGACAATGAAAAAGTCCAGATTCTATTCTAATAAAAGCCAGGGGAGCGCTTTGTCTTTCCACAGGAAGAAGACAATCCATTTTGGCTACCAGAGCTGCTGACGCGGCGACTCGCGATACTGGAAGGTGACACCCAGACAGACCCTCCAGGCTCTGATGATAGCCCTTGTACTGATCCAAGGGATACAGGTTCCTAGTATTTTTGTTTATTTTATCAAATTCCACCTTTAAGAATTGTACCAATAAAACCTGCTAGATGTCCCAGTGTTGGAATTCTAAGATTCACTCACGCTATGGTTGCCAGAGTCACGCGATGGGTTCCCATCCCCGTGGAGACTCCTTCCACTTTGTCATTACTTAGACAAAAAAGAGATTTTGGTATAACTGCAGCCATAGTGACGATGATATTAATTAGTGCCGTTACCGCCACTACCACTGAGATTGCTATGTCAACTTCTGTTCAGGTGGGCACTACCCCCAATTGTCAGCCACGGTGGCAGAGACTGTTAACCTTCAAACCTCCGCCAGTACCCAACTAAAAGGCGGGCTAATGATCCTTAATCAACGCCTTGATTTAGTGAGAGAGAGATTGGATATCCTCTTTCAATTAGCCCAATTGAGATGTGAGAGAAAACTGGGTACACTTTACATCACCAGTGTACAGTATAAAAACTTTACTCGTGTAACTAATCTGTCCGGAAAATTGTTTCAGTATCTTACAGGAAACTGCTCAGAAAACTTCAGTGAGACACTCAGAAAATTGAGAGCAGCTGTGGTGAACATCAACTCGACGCGCGTGGATCTGTCCCTGACTGAGGGACTGTCCTCCTAGAATTCTTCAGCCTTCTTCTTTTCTTTTCCTTTTCTTCCCTTTTTTAAGTGGGTGGGAGTAGGCCTGTTTGGTATACCCTAAGTTGTGGATTAGTATTCATCCTTGGTTGGTTGCAAACTCAGAGCTCAACAAAATCTTGACAAGGCTATTTTTGCACAGGCGCTTCCAAAGTACTAGGGGCTTCCCCTGCAGTGTGGTTATCACTGC
The DNA here is from genome assembly GCF_004785775.1 of Grammomys surdaster. NCBI lineage: Eukaryota > Metazoa > Chordata > Mammalia > Rodentia > Muridae > Grammomys > Grammomys surdaster. The sequence goes on along the minus strand of NW_021604579.1, from coordinate 334,710 downwards.
CTCAATTATAAGCAGTCTCCCCCTCACGAGTGGTGGTGCTAAATGTTAGGCCATCAGCGTTGCACCCCAGAAGATTTGCCCATTACACTGGGTCAGTGAGGAGTCTTGGCCTGGTTGATTCTTGTCTGTATAGCTGTGGTACCTGAATTTTGAGACAAACAGCCCTTGCACCCCTAGGAGATGACTCCATTGCACAGGGATGGGTGTTTGCATCTCTTTCTGTTCCCCTTAGCCCTTGCACCCAGAGGACTCGTTTCCATTGCACCTGGTAGGGTAAGGGAGACGGTCTTAAACTGTTGGTTCTTGAACGCTTATTCCCCCAAGATGGAATTCGCTCGATCAACCATGGGTTTGAGTCATAACCGGTACCACACTAGACAGGCCAAGAACAGCCAGTTAGATAACTCCATCCTTTTGTCTCCAGGCCGGCTGCCAATTGGTCCCAACGATGGGAATAAGCTGATCTCATATGCCAGAGGTACACCACGAATGGTGATTTTACCCGGTGACAGGCATCACGAGTGACCACTACCTGGGGCGCACATTCTGAGAATGCCAGGTGTGGGTGCGCGACCCTCGTAGCCTAGCCAGAGAGCTCACCATTCTTTGGTGCTGGCTGTGGAGAAATGTCAGTCAGCCTAGACACGGGACATTGGCCAGTGCCTGTTTAACAAATCAAAAAAGAAATAGCCAGTAGACAGATTCCTCAGCTGCTGCACCCTAAGGCTTCTGGTATAGGCACCCTGTAAAGCCTCAAACATTTGAGCACCACCCTCTGAGAGACTCAGACCCGCCGTGAGACCCCCAAATATGGGAGTTATGTAACCTTCCTAGAGACCCGCACCACCCTCTGTTTTTAAAACAAAAAAGGGGCAGATGTTGGGAGCCGCGGCAGGTGCTGGCAAAGTCCGCCATCGCTAGGTGGCGCTGTCAGCCATAATTCTTCCTAGTAAACAAATAAAGTGCGCATGTGCCATGGTAAAGCCCGCCAAAGCTAAGCCCATCCCACGGCGTTTGGCGCGCAACGAGTATACAGCCAATCAGAGGTGATTACGCCACTCTAGGGTATATAAGGGCTTTTCCCAGGGCTGGGGGTCGTCTTCTGCCACCATTTTGGTTTAGGGAAATAAACGTGTTTCTACGGAAGGATTCTGGTGTGTGTGTGTGTGTGTGCGTGTGTGTATGTTTTGCCGGCGAGACCACTACACGCGCGCCCCTCACAATGGGGAAGAGATATTCTTAAACAATTGGAATTTAGGCTCACTAATGATTATTCTACACAGAGTCAGAAAAATGATGAAAGAAATGGGGTGTGTCCCTGGAAAAGGATTGGGGAAGGCCTTACAAGGCAGGATCAGCCCTGTTTCTATTACAGAAAAACAAGACAGGAAAGGGCTGGGTTTTTCCTAGGGGCCATTGAGGGTGCATTGCCTATACCTTGGTTGTCAGAGGAACCTGTATGGGTTGTTCAATGGCTGTTAACCTCTGAAAAACTAGCAGCTGCAAAAGCTCTAGTTAAAGAACAACTAAAACTAGGACATTTAGAAAATTCTCAGTCGCCATGGAATACGCCTATATTTGTGATTAAGAAAAAATCAGGTAAATGGAGGTTATTACATGATCTTAGAGCTATTAATAATCAGATGCAATTATTAGGATCAATTCAAAAGGGTCTGCCACTGCTGACAGCCTTGCCTAGACATTGGGAGATTATAATAGTAGATATTAAAGATTGTTTTTTCTCTATACCTTTACATCCTAAGGACAAAATTAGATTTGCTTTCACTCTCCCAAGTATTAATCATGAGGAACCAGACCTCCGATATCAATGGAGGGTCCTGCCACAAGGCATGGCCAATAGTCCCACTATGTGTCAAATAGATGTCTCTTCTGCTATTGAACCAGTTAGAAAACAGTTTCCTAAGGTTAGAATTTGTCATTTTATGGATGATATACTCTTGTGTACCAATAACAAAGAAGTTTTACACCAAGTGTTCTCTCTGTTAGTTTCTACCTTAAAACAGAAAGGACTATCTATAGCGCCTGAAAAGGTTCAGGAAGGAGAGATAGGAAAATTCTTGGGAGCGATAGTTACTCCTGAGTATATTAAACCACAGAAGGTTACTATTAGAAGAGATAAATTAAAAACATTAAATGATTTTCAAAAGTTACTAGGAGATATCAATTGGATTCGTCTCTATTTGAAATTAACTACAACTGAACTTCAACCCTTATTTAAAATACTTGAGGGAGATTCTAACATTACTTCATTGAGAACTTTGACCCCTGAATCGTCTAAAGTATTGGATAAAATAGAGATGGCCATACAACATGCTCAACTAGATAGACTTAACCCCGAATTATCTTTTCAGTTATGTATTCTTCCCTCTCCTCAACAACCAACTGCAGTACTGTGGCAAGAGGGACCCTTGCTATGGATTCACCCACATAGCTCCCCCAGGAAGACCTTAGGCTATTATCCTGCCTTAGTTGCAGAATTGGCTTTAAAGGGACTTCAACTGTCCATGATGCATTTTGGACAATATCCTAATACAATTGTATGTCCTTATACTATGTATCAAATTCAAGTTTTATGTGCATCTCAAGATGCTTGGGCAATTTTAAAATGCTCATTCCCTGGAAATATTGATAATCATTATCCTAAACATCCCTTGTTACAATTTACTCTTTCTAACTCATTTATATTTCCCAAGATGACTAAGACACATCCTATTCATCAAGCATTGGATATTTATACCGATGGTTCTAAGACAGGCATTGGTTGTTATGTGGTTAATAATGTCCCTACTCGAATTCAGTTTGATTATACATCTCCCCAATTAGTAGAATGTGCTGTTGTAGCTGTAGTGCTGCAGAGATTTTCAGAGCCTATAAACATAATTTCGCATTCGCATTATGTTGTAGAAGCTGTTAAACAATTAGAAGTGGCTGATTTTATTCACCCTAAAAGCATGGTTACTGAGATATTCAAAGACATTCAAAACCATATTCGTAGTAGATGTCACCCATTTTTTATTCAACACATGAGAGCACATTCATTGCTTCCTGGACCTATGTCTCAGGCTAATGCTATTGCTGATAAAGCCACTAAAAACCTATTTTGGGTAAGTTCGCCATTAGAGGGTGCAATTGATTTTCATAAACTTTATCATGTACCAGCTAATACCCTGAAATTAAAGTTTCATTTAACTCGTGCAGAAGAGCGAGATATAGTTCTGAAATGTACCTCCTGTGCAGACTTTAGACCCTCTCCATCTATTGGAGTTAATCCCAGAGGTTTACAACCCCTTCATATCTGGCAAATGGATGTTACACATTGCAATGCCTTTGGAAGACAAAAATTTATTCATGTATCTGTGGATACATGCTCTGGCATCATCCACGCCACCCCCCTTGCGGGAGAAAAAGTGTCACATGTTATTACTCACTGCCTTGAAGCCTGGGCTGCTTGGGGCAAGCCCCTTCAGCTGAAGACTGATAATGGACCAGCCTATACGTCTAAAACCTTTCAACAGTTTTGCTTAAGGCTTGGTGTCCGTCATATAACTGGCTTGCCATATAATCCTCAGGCACAAGGGATTGTGGAATGTGCCAATGGCACGTTGAAAACTTATTTACAAAAACAAAAGGGCGGAATAGGCCCCAACATGGGACCTAAGACATCTATCTCCCTAGCCCTATTTACCTTAAATTTTTAAAATCTGGATTCTGATGGACAATCTGCTGCTGACAGACATGTGGCTCCAAGTCCTCAAAAAGAATATGTTAAATGGAAAGATGTCTTAACTAACCAATGGAAGGGCCTGGATCCAGTTTTAGTGAGATCCAGGGGAGCTGTTTGTGTTTTTCCACAGGATCAAGAAAATCCAATCTGGATACCAAGCAGACTGACCAGAACTGTGAAAGAGGACTCACCAACCCCTGAAGAAAATGCTAAAGATCCTGTTGATAATCTGCCTGCTTGAGAGAGCGATAAGTATACCATTGTGGGCTGTGGTAAGATCATGGCCAGTTCCCATCCCAGTACATTCCCACTCTACAGTACTGCCAATGTTTACATCATCGAGCTGTCAGCTGGAGGCACCATGTGCCATACCTTTAAACAAAGAGACTGTCAAGTATAATGCATCAAAATTTAGATTAAATGATACCTTGTGTTTCACCATAACAAACAGGGCAGAGACCCCATGCCTCATACTTCACAATGCTACATTGGGACACTGGATTGATCCCCTTGGAGATTCTCAAATAGGCACTGGTGTCTTGCTCGAGGTACTCAATAACATAGTGGCAAGACAATCTGAGGCCAGTGGAAATATATCAAACAAAAAAGAGTCCCCTGTGAATATCACTACATTATTGCTAAAAAGTAAGGTAACCATACTTGAACGATCATATTGGCAAACCAATAATGCCACTAATGTCAGAGTGTGGCCATGGTGCCCTCCAGATCAGTCATTTCCACCAGTGTTTACACACTGCCAATCTAAAAGGATGCCTAAGGTAGAAGTATCTCGAGGGTTCACTTTATCACCGCCTCTAAAAAGGATGGCTATGACAGGAAATAAAACAGGGAATGTAAACGAATGGCCATTTTATCAATGGGTGTTGACAAATTTAGCGGGGGCTGCTACCAGTTTATCAGCCTTTGCAACTCTAGGTGAGTCACAACATGACATTTGGAATGTATCAGCAACCAGAACTAATACTACACCAGTGATATTGAATGATATTAAATATAATAACTTGTTGGCAAATTATTCAGCCAAAAGGGCGGCAGTTTGTGTTTTGGCTCCCTTCTTTTTTATTTTAGCAGAATTTAAAAATAAAAGCAGCATATTAGATTGTGCGAATGTCACCTGCCAGTTGACAGAATGCTGGAATGGGTCCGCATCTTTAGCACTGCTGGTGCGGGTTCCGACCTTTGTCCCTATACCGGTGGATGCCGATCCCGATAAATTTCCAATAATCTCCTTAATTAGAGAAAAGAGAGATTTTGTGACGGCCGTTGCAGTGTCAGCTGCTGCAGCGGTGACTGCGGGTATTGCTCTAGCCAATCAAGTTCAAGCAGCAGAAACAATAAATAATATAGTGAATGCCTCGGCAGATGCTATGGTAAAACAGCATAAAATGAATAGCCATTTGATTTCTGGGATCCTGCTTGCTAATCAGCGATTAGATCTATTACAAAGCAAAATGGAAGAAATTGCTGATATTCTTCAAGTAAGCTGTGTAAGTCATACTAAACACATGTGTATCACACCCTTGAAATATAAAAATGAGTCTTTTACAGAAAGTACTAAATTATTTAATTTTTTGCAAGGAAATTGGTCACAACAGGCTGAGGAGCTACAAGAAGAACTCCTGCTCAAGATTGCTGTTTTGAATGGGACCAGAATAAACCCGATTGATGTTGGAGACTTCACTTCCTGGCTCACATCCGCCTTCTCCTTTTTTAAGGAGTGGGTGGGGGTGGGAATGTTTGGCTGTATGATCTTTGGGGGAGTGCTGATCACACTCTGGTTGCTCTGCAAATTTAAAAAACAACATCGTAGAGATAAAGTACTTATCACTCAAGCACTGCTTGCCTTAGAGCAGGGAACATCCCCTCAAGCTTGGTTGAATATGCTTAAACAATGAGACACTATCATTCAATGGGATATCCTGAGGGCTCGTGTTCCCATTGCACCAGGAATCCTGAGTGGTAGTCCTCCACACTTCCCAGGGCTCGGGTTCCCATTGCATGGGACATAAGTGTGGAGGGTCTCAATACTTTTTAACTGCCTTGAACGCCTTACTGGTAGAACGGTGGGCTTGATCGGAGAAATAACAGTTGGAAAATTGTTGCAGCAATTTAATTAAAAAGGGGGAGATGTTAGGAGCCGCGTTCTCCATTGCAACATGGCACCGGTTTCCTGCTTCCTGGTTCTTCTTGAGAGCCTTGCTTGAATGTGCGCCTGCGCAAGGCGCAAAAACCAGTATGCTAATTTGGCGATATCATAAGAGCCAATGAGTGTGTGGCACGTCTCCTAAGGCTCTATATAAGCCACAGGTTTTTGGGGCTTGGTGTCCCTTGCCTCACTGCCATCTAAAAGAGCTGTACAATAAATTGCTGTCAGAAGAATCCTGAGTGTGGCGTTCTCCTTATCGGCGAGGCTGCGCGCCACAACCACATTTTTTCAAACCCCACATTCAGTTTAGTAATACTCCATGGGGTCTCATCCTCTCAGTATAAGAAGCTGGAAGCTAGAGTATGAGGACAGCCTCCGTGATAAAATAAAATATTTGTGAGATGCCCCAATCCCATGAGCCATTGAACTGGGATCAGAAGACCTGGAAGAGAGAACTGGATGACAGGAGTATACGAAGAATGACAGCTTGTCTATAGTCTGATCAAAATGTGATTTTAATTTTTTTCACACACGGGTTATATACACATAGAGGAAAGATGTGGGAAAGGGATATGACACAGGGGCGTAGGTGTTCTCAGGGGGAATACAGATATCTTCCAGAACAGAGTGTTGGCTGGGTGAAGAAGCAGGGAACAGGTCACTATGACTCTGTCTATGATTTATTTGTTCTTATCCAAGCTAGCTAGCACTTTCCACTGGTGCTATCAATCCACAAGGTCTGTGACTACTTTATTCTTATCCAGGCTGGTAGTTTTCCACCAAGGCTACCTGTTTCCAAGATATATAGCTATCTGTTCTAGGGTCAGTGTTTTCCCATAGAGACCAAGACTCTGTGTTAGCAGGCATGTATGGCTGACTTGGGCCTATGGCTGATTTAGGCCTTCAGTGTATTAGCACGGTTGCTCCCGACAGTGAGACAGATATCTGAGTTCAAGTATACAAGATTTAAATAACTCTTACAACATAGCAAGACAAAAAGTATAATTGAAAAATTGTGTGTGTGTGTGTGTATGTGTGTATGTGTGTATTTATGTGTATGCATTGGGAGAAAACTGAAGACATAGTTAAATGTTTAAGGGTATATGCTATATTTGGAGACTATCTAAGTCCTAGCCATCACATCTGGTTACTCACAACTACGTATAACTCCAACATGGGAGGTTGAACAATTTTTTTCTGGTCTCTGGGGCAACTTAAAACAAGTCAGTCAAACAAATACATACAGATGATTAAATTTTTAAAAGACTTTTATTTTCATTTTATATGTGTGGGTATTGTGCCTGCATATATGTATGTGAGGTATACATGTGTACTACATGTATACATGATTCCTGAGAAAGCAAAAAGAGGATCCGTATCCTCTGGAGCAGAGGTACAAGCAGTTCTGGCCTGCTCTATGCATACTGGGAACCCAACCTGGGTCTGCTACAAGAGCAAATAATGCTCTAACAACTCAGCAGTACCTCAAGTTCCAGTTTTAAAAATTAAAAATCCAGTGTTGCATGGTGGTGGTTGCCATTCTTCCAACATTCTGGACAGGATGGTTGATGTAGAAATGTCCAGGACAACAGGACTAGATAATCAGAGCCTATCTCACAATAAATAAATAGCACTAGAGAAAGGACTCAGCATTTGAAAACATTGACAGCTCTTCACAACACTCACATTGCAGCTCACAATTTTCTATAACTACAGTTTCAGGGGACCCAAGGCCCCCATCTGGCCTCTGTCAGCACTACACACACATGATGCCCAGACACAAATTCAGACAAAAAACTCATCCACATAAAATAAATAACAAGCATATCTTAAACATCAGAATAAATGCATCAAACCAGAGAAAAAGGGGAAAGAATGGGGAAAAAGTGTCTGCAAGAAGATGGCCAAAAGCACTACTTGTCCTAGGTGAAGAGCACTTTAAAACAAAATGTTGTGAACCATACTCAGAAAGAATTTGAGGACATGGAGAAATAGGAACAGTATCCAAAAGAAAAATAAGAATAATTATCAGATTATAAAGGAGTGTCACTTCTACCTTAATATCCAAGAAAAATGAAAGTCTAGGTCCAGATAAAACTTTAAATAAATATTTACAGTAGTGCTGTTAGTAACAGAAAAAGGTAGAAAAAAAGGGGGGGCATACTGAATAAATAACTCTGATATATTTATACAATGGAATAATATTCACCATACATAGAAATTAAGTACTGACCTATGCTATTTGGATGAATCTCAAACCTTGTTCTTGAAAGTAATACTATAGGAAAGACAGATTATCAGATAACCTTTACCTGTTAGGTTCACAATTAGATACCTCAGAAGCACAGAAAATATGCAGGAAGTTATCAGGAGTGAGAAGATGGGGACAGAAACAATGATGTAATACATATGGAGGGTTTCCTGGGTCCTGAGAAATTCAGAAACTAGAGAGAAGATGTGGTTGCTTCAGCATGTGAACAAGTTCAACACCCCAAACAGTGCACTGAAAATTGAGAGCCTGATGTGTGGGCTTAGATTTTTCAAAACCTACTTTAAAAAGGGTTCTTCAACACGTCAACCACCTTTGAGCCCACCTATCTGAGACAATAGTCTAACAAAATAACCTGAAAATTCTTAGTGGTTATGGCCTCTGCAGTCATGAAGGAAGTCATGAGTTCATTCTCCAGAACTGTGAAATTTGAGAAGTCAGAAGGGGTGAGAAGTTAGGGAGACTTTTAGAGGATGGTGCATCCCTAATGTTTACCAGAGACTGGCGATCCTCTCTGGGAGAGAAATTTGAGCACGTAGAAGATGAAGGAGTCGCAAAGAAGTTGCCCTGACAGAAAACACTCATCATCCTAGAGATTCTACAGATGGCCTACATCAGATATTCTGTTAATGATGTGTGCAGGAAAAACATACACACACACATAAAGTAATAAAATCCTTTTTTTTTCTAAAAAGAAGAAGTTGCCTCACTAATTTTTTTCTTTTTTTATTGGATGTTTTTTATTGGATGTTTTTTATTGGATGTTCCCTGCCCAGGAACCCCCTATCCCATTACCCCTCTTCCTGCTTCTCTTTGGTTGTGCCCCTACCTACCTTCCACTCCTACCTCCCCACCCTCAAATTTACACCCACTGGGGCGTCCAGCCTTCATGAGACCAAGGATCTCTTCTCCCACCTATGTCCAACAGGGCAGGGCACTCCTACCTTACATATACAGCTGGGGCCATGGACCCCTCCCTAAGTGCTCCCAGGCTGGTGGTTTAAACCCTGGGAGCTCTAGTTGGTTGGTATTATTGCTCTCCTCATGGAGCTGCAAACCCTTTCAGCTCCTACAGTCTTCACTCTAACTCCTCCATTGGGAACTCCACGATCAGTTCAATGGTTAGCTGTGAGCTTCTGAATATGTCAGACTCTTGCAGACCTCTAAGGAGTCAGCTATATCAGGCTCTTGTCAGCATGCACTTCCTGACTTCCACATCAGCATCTACATTGGTGACTGCACATGGGATGGATACCCAGGTGGAATGGTCTCCAGACTGCCCCTCCTTCAGTTTCTGTCCCTCACTTTGTCTCCATATTTGCTCCCTTGAGTATTTTGTTGCTCCTTCTAAGAAGGACCGGAGCACTCCCACTTGGTCTTCCTTCTTCATGAGCTTCATGTAGTTTCTGAGTTGAATCTTGGGTATGTCAAGGTTCTGGGCTAATATCCAGGAATCAGTGAGTGAATACCATGTGTGTTCTTTTGTGATCGATTTACCTCACTCAGGATGATATTTTCTAGTTCCATCCATTTACCTAAGAATTTCTCAAATTCATTGTTTTTAATAGCTGAGTAATACTCCATTGTGTAAACATACCACATATTTTGTATCCATTCCTCAGTTGAAGGACATCTGGGTTCTTTCCAGGTTCTGGCTACTATAAATAAGGCTGCTATGAACATAGTTGAGCATATGTCCTAGTTATATGTTAGAGCATCTTCTAGGTATATGCCCAGGAGTGGTATAGCTGGATCCTCAGGTAATGCTATGTTCAATTTTCTGATGAACTGCTAGACTGATTTCCAAAGTAGTTGCACCATCTTGCAGTCCCACCAACAATGGAGGAGTGTTCCTCTTTCTCCACACCCTCACCAGCATCTATAATCACATGAGTTTTTAAACTTAGCCATTCTGACTGGTGTGAGATTGAATCTCAGGGTTGATTTGATTTGCATTTCCCTGGTGATTAAGGATGCTGAACATTTCTTTAGGTGCTTCTCGGCCATTGGAGTTTCTTTAGTTGAGAATTCTTTGTTAAGCTCTATACCCCATTTTTTAATAGGGTAATTTGGTTGTCTAGAGTCTAATTTCTTGAGTTCTTTGTATATATTGGATATTAGCCCTCTATCCGATGTAGAATTGGTAAAGATCTTTTGCCAATTTGTTGGCTGCTGTTTTGTCCTATTGACAGTGTCCTTTGCCTTACAGAAACTTTGCAATTTTATGAAGTCCCATTTGTCAATTCATGATCAGAGCATAAGCCATCGGTGTTCTGTTCAGGAACTATTCCCCTGTGCCTATGTTCTTCCCCATCTTTTCTTCTATTAGTTTCAGTGTATCTGGTTTTATGTGAACGTCCTTTATCCACTTAGACTTGAGCTTTGTACAAGGAGATAAGAATGGATCAATTTACATTCTTCTACATGTTGTCCTCCAGTTGAACCAGCACCATTTGTTGAAAATGCTATCTTTTTTCCACTGGACAGTTTTAGCTCCTTTGTCAAAGATCAAGTGACCATAGGTGTGTGGGTTCATTTCTGGGTCTTCAGTTCTATTCCACTGATCTTCCTGCCTGTCTCTGTACCAATACCATGCAGTGTTTTTTTTTTTTTTATCACTATTGCTCTTTAGTACAGCTTGAGATCAGGGATGGTGATTCCTCCTGAAGTTTTTTATTGTTGAGAATAATTTTCGCTATTCTGGGCTTTTTTGTTATTCCAAATGTCCTTTTCTAACTCTGTGAAGAATTGAGTTAGGATTTTAATGAGGATTGCATTGAATCTGTAGAATGCTTTTTGCAATATGGTCATTTTTATTATATTAATCCTGCCAGTCCATGAGCATGGGAGACCTTTGCATTTTCTGAGATCTTCTTCAATTTCTTTCTTCAGAGACTTGAAGTTCTTGTCAGACAGGTCTTTCACTTGCTTTTTTAGATTTACACCAAGGTATTTTATATTATTTGTGACTATTGTGGAAGGGTGTCAAATCCCTAATTTCTTTTTCAGTGTGTTTATCTTTAAAGGCAAGGAAATAATCTTCCAACAACCCCAAAAGAAGATAGCTACACAAACATAATTCTACCTCTAATAACAAAAATAACAGGAAGCCACAATCATTTTTCCTTAATATCTCTTAACCTCAATGGACTCAATTCTCCAATAAAAATACACAGACTATCAGACTAGATACACAAACAGGACCCAGAATTTTGCTGCATACAGGAAACACACCTCAGTGACAAAGACAGACACTACTTCAGAGTAAAAGGATGGAAAACAATTTTTCAAGCAAATGGTCCCAAGAAACAACCTAGAGTAGCCATTCTAATATCAAATAAAATCCACTCTCAATCAAAAGTAATCAAAAAAGATAAGGAAGGACACTTCATACTCATCAAAGGAAAAATATACCAAGATGAACTCTCAATTCTGAACATCTATGCTCCAAATGCAAGGGCACCTACATACATAAAAGAAACTTTACAAAAGCTCAAAACACACATTACACCTCACACAATAATAATGGGGGATTTCAACACCCCGCTCTCAACAATGGACAGATCATGGAAACATAAACTTATCCGAGACACATTGAAATTAACAGAAGTTGTGAACCAAATGGATTTAACAGATAACTATAGCACTTTTCATCCTAAAACAAAAGAATATACCTTTTCTCAGCACCTCATGGTATCTTCTCCAAAATAGACCATGTAATTGGTCACAAAACAGGCCTCTACAGATACAAAAAGATTGAAATAGTCCCTTGCATCTTATCAGATCACCACAGACTAAGGCTGGTCTTTATTAATGACAAAACCAGTGGAAAACCCACATGCACATGGAAACTGAACAACTCTCTACCAATGATGACTTGGTCATGGAAGAAATAAAGAAAGAATTTAAAGACTTTTTAGAATTTAATGAAAATGAGGACACTTCATACCAAAACTTGTGATAGTCCATGAAGGCAGTGCTAAGAGGAAAACTCATAGCTCTAGGTGCCTACAAAAAGAAACTGGAGAGAGCATACACTAACAACTTCACAGCACACCTAAAGGCTCTAGAACAAAAAGAAGCAAATACACCCAAGAGGAGAAGATGGCAAGAAATAATCAAATCCAGGGCTGAAATCAACCAAATAGAAACAGGAAGAACAATACAAAATATCAACAAAACCAGGAGCTGGCTCTTTGAGAAAATCAACAACGTAGATAAACCCTTAGCCAGATTAACCAGAGGGCACAGATACAGTATCCACATTAATAAAATCACAACTGAAAAGGGTGACATAACAACAGAAACTGAGGAAATTAAAAAAATCTTCAGATCCTACTACAAAGGCCTATACTCAACAAAACTGGAAAATCTGGATGAAATGGACAATTTCCTAGACAGATACTAGGTACAAAAGTTAAATCAGGAGCAAATAAACTATCTAAAGAGTCCCATAACCCCTAAGGAAATAGCAGCAGTCATTAAAAGTCTCCCCACCAAAAAAAATTTCAGGTCTAAATTTCTAGTAGAAACTGAGACTTATCTTTCATGGGAGGCATTGGGCATGTCTGAGCAATTACACTCTTGGAGAAATCAAAGGTGGCATCAGTTCTGATGGTCAGAATAGAATGTATTGACAGTCACTTCACAGATTAATGAGTTTTTTGGAAACATCCAAACTACAGAGTTACATGTCTTTCATCCCAAACGTCTGAATACAAATCTATTTTATATAAAAACTAAACCAAGACTGGCTGAGGACATGTCTCAGTCTTTGTATTGTTTAATGCAAGTGTACAGAACTTTACCTAGATTGCATGCTCATCCTTTTTTTTTAAAGGAAAGAAACAATTCCAAGTACATTAGTAATCTGGAATGTCAGCACTGGGGAGGTAGAGACAGGAGAGTCTCTGGAGTGATAGCTCAGTGGTCAAGTGTGTTTTCTTCTCTTAGAGAAGACTCAAGTCCTATTACTAGCATCCCTAATGGTGGCTAAGGATCTCCTGTAACTCAAGCTTGAAATCAGGTCATGCCCCTCCTCTGCCCTCTGAGTGCACTGAGATCACATGCATTCATACCCACTCCAACACACACACACACACACACACACACACACACACACACACACTAAATTTAAAAAAATGTATTGAAAGTGGACTTTGCCACCTCGTAGAATAACTGGTAATGTTCAAGCAGGTTCAAAACCTTGATAAATCTCATAATTAAGAAAAGCAGGTGTTAAGTTTCTGTAAGGCAAAGGACGCTGTCAATAGGACAAAACGACAGCCAACAAATTGGGAAAAGATCTTTACCAATCCTTCATCTGATACAGGGCTAATATCCAATATATACAAAGAACTCAAGAAACTAGACTCCAGACAACCAAATAATCCTATTAAAAAATGGGGTATAGAGCTTAACAAAGAATTTTCAATGGAAGAAACTCGAATGGCAGAGGAGTACCTAAAGAAACGTTCAGTGTCCTTAGTCATCAGGGAAATGCAAATCAAAACAACCCTGAGATTCCATCTCACACCAGTCAGAATGGCTAAGATTAAAAACTCAGGTGATAGTACATGCTGGCGAGAGTGTGGAAAAAGAGGAACACTCCTCCATTGTTGGTGGGACTGCAAGATGGTGCAACCACTTTGGAAATCAGTCTGGCGGTTCCTCAGAAAATTGGACATAGCATTACCCGAGGATCCAGCTATACCACTCCTAGGCATATACCCAGAAGATGCTCGAACATATAACAAGGACATATGCTCAACTATGTTCATAGCAGCCTTATTTATAATAGCCAGGAGCTGGAAAGAACCCAGATGTCCTTCAACTGAGGAATGGATTAAAAAAATGTGGTATATTTACACAATGGAGTATTACTCACCTATTAAAAACAATGAATTCAAGAGGTTCCTAGGTAAATGGATGGAACTAGAAATTATCATCCTGAGTGAGGTGAGCCAATCACAAAAGAACACACATGGTATTCACTCACTGATTATCGGATATTAGCTCAGAACCTTGAAATGCCCAAGGTGCAACTCACAGGCCACATGAAGCTCATAAAAAAGGAAGACCTAGTGGGGGTGATTCAGTTCTTCTTAGAAGGAGCAACAAAATACTCAAGGGAGCAAATATGGAGACAAAGTGAGGGACAGAAACTGAAGGAGGGGCCATTTGAAGACCTTTCCACCTGAGTATCCATCCCATGTGCAGTCACCAAAGGTAGATGCTGATGTGGAAGTCAGGAAGTGCATGCTGATAAGAGCCTGATATGGATGTCTCCTCAGAGGCCTTCAAGAGTCTGACATATTCAGAGGCAGATGCTCACAACTAGCCATTGAACTGATCATGGGGTTCTCAATGGAGGAGTTAGAGTGAGGACTGAAGGAGCTGAAAGGGTTTGTGGCACCATGAGGAGAGCAACAATACCAACCAACCAGAGCTCCCAGGGTCCTAACCACCAGCCTGGGAGCACTTAGGGAGGGATCCAGGACTTCAGCTGAATATGTAAGAGTGGAGGGCCCTGCCAGGCATAGGTGGAAGATGAGATCCTTGACCTCATGAAGGCTGGATGCCCCAGGGGGTGGGAATTTTGAGGGTGGGGAAGTGGGAGTGGGGGGGTAGGTGGGGGTTACATCCACGGAGAAGAAGGAGGAGGGGTAAGGGGATGGGGGGTTCCTGGGTGGGTGGGGGATGGGGTAAGGGGACAACATATGAAATGTAAATAAAATATCCAATAAAAAAAAGTAAAAAAAAAAAAGAAAGAAAAGAAAAGCAGGTGTTGTCAAGCTGCTAGCGTATGCTTTCTCCAGTTTCTTTTTGTAGGCACTTAAAGCTATCAGTTTTCCTCTTAGGACTGCTTTCTTTGTGTCCCACAATTTTTAGTAGGATTCTCTTCATTTTCATTAAATTCTAAAAGTCTTTAATTTCTTTCTTTATTTCTTCGCTGACCAAGTTATCATTGAGTAGAACATTGTTCAATTTCCATGTGTATGTGGGATTTCCATTGATTTTATCATTATTGAAGACCAGCCTTAGTCCATAGTGATCTGATAGGATGCATAGAATTATTTCCATTTTCCTGTATCTGTTGAGGCCTGTTTTGTGACCAATTGTATGGTCAGTTTTGGAGAACGTACCATGAGGTGCTGAGAAGAAGGTATATTCTTTTGTTTTTGGATGAAATGCCCTATAAATATCAGCTAAATATACGTGGTTTATAACTTCTCTTAGTTTTACTATGTCTTTGTTTAATTTCTGTTTCCATAATCTGTCCATTGCTGAGAGTGAAGTGTTGAAGTTTCCCACTATAATTGTGTGAGGTGCAATGTGTGCTTTGAGCTTCAGTAAAGTTTCTTTTATGAACGTGGGTTCCCTTGCATTTGGTGCATAGATGTTCAGAATTGAGATTTCATCTTTGTTGCTTTTTCCTTTGAGGAGTATTGAAGTGTTCATCCTTATCTTTCTTGTTAACTTTTGGTTGAAAGTTGATTTTACTCAATATTAGAATGGCTACTACAGCTTGTTTTTTTGGGACCATTTGCTTGTCAAATTGTTTTCCAGTCTTTTATTCTGAGTCATTTATCTTTATTTTTTGTCTGTCTTGTCACTGAAGTGTTTCCTGTATGCAGTAAAATGCTGGGTCCTGTTTACATATCCAGTCCATTAGTTTATGTCTTTTTTATTGGGGAATTGAGTCCAATGATGTGAAGACATATTAAGGAAAAGCGTTTGTTGCTTCCTGTTATTTTTGTTATTAGAGGTGGAGTTATGTTTGTGTGGCTATCTTCTATTGGGTTTGTTGGAAGATACTACTTTCTTGCTTTTTCCAGAGTATAATTTCCCTCCTTGTGTTGGAGGTTTCACTCTATAAGTAATTTCAGGACGGGATCTACATTTTAAGAACAAGGAAGTAGGCTTCAGACATGAAAATGACTTTGGGTTAGGACAGGGAAGTTGGCTCAGATATTTTGGTCATCTGGATAAGCCCTTAAAACAGTGATCACCAGCGTGTTCACAGAATTTTCTTTATTGCCTTGGTTGTTCTTTGACTATTTATGTTTGTTTTCTTGCTTATTCCTTGACTATTTGCACCTATTTTATTGCTAGTTCCTCAACCTAGAACTGACTTTAATACTTGCATGTAATTAAAATGGTATAAAAGAAAAAAGGCGGTAGAGGGCGTGATAGGGGGTTTCTAGGGAAGGGAAATGGGGAAAGGGGATGGAATCTGAAATGTAAATAAATAAAATATCCAATGAAAAAAGAAAAGCAGGTGTAACCCAGCTCCCAGCCTTGCTGTACCAGTCCTGGGAGACATAAATATGACAACTCACTAGGAGAACCATAATTACTGGTCATGTAGGACATCACCTGAAGTCCTTCCCCATGCAAATAATGCATCCCTAATATTCAGACTGAGTCAATGGGAAGAATCTAACTCTGGATCCCACTCTACCCCAAAAATATATTTATAAGGTAATTGTCCATGAGGAATGAAGTACACAAGTTATTTCACCAAGAATCATCTGAGGGTGCCTGCCTGTCTTACTGAGCTGAAACACTCCAGGGAAGAGTTTTCTCTCCTAAAGTGTTCATCTTTGGACTCTGGCTCTGCCAAGCAGGCTGACACAGCTGTTTGCTGCTGTGGCTACAGCCTGCCTTTTGTGGTTTATTATTTCATTGCATCCACCTTCCACCATTCCCCTTGTGGCTCAGGCTAAGGTTTCTAACCACCTGCCACCACTAGCTGGGAGAATGCTGAGGTAGCAGAGATATAGATGGACACCTTCACTGCCCCAGCTTACCCTGTGAAAATTGTATCACTTTGGCCATTCCTGTCCAGCCAAAGTCCCACAGAATCTGTTGTCCTAGTCAGGGTAGAGATCCTCCTATTGCTTCTTGTCTCTCCTGAGATGCTGGCTACCTATTATCTGGTATCCCAGTGTTAAGGAACAAATTCAGATTGACAAAAAATTATTATTTTTTTCTTAAAAGAGAAAGTAGAGAGCAATTGAGGAAGACACCCAACATTAACCTCTGACCTCTAATCTCATGCCAACACATGTATACAGATACAGTGCAACCTACACACACACACACACACACACACACACACACACACACACACACACACTTAGACACATAAATGCATAAAAAATAAAGTTGCACAAAGCTTACAGGATATCTTAAGGATAATTTATTTTCATTGATATGGAGGGATCTCCGATTGATTATAGTCAATTTATTTGAATAAAAGAAACTTTAATTCCATGAAAGTGTTTTCATGAAATGTGACACAGAAACTTGAGTGCTACAAAGAATTTAAAAACAATGTAGCCGTGTCTCAACTCAGGATCCTGAGCAAAAATCATATATACATGGGAGGTGAGACATAAGACTCTGTTCTCCACATCCTAAAAAACAAGCAGTGAGATAACAATGGATGGGAGTGTTGGTAATGGGATCTTCTCCAAGACTGTTGCTGATTTAGGTTGTGTGGATGTTTGAGGGAGAATGTCTCCCTTAGATTCAGGTATTTAAAAATGTGATCTTCATTGTGGTGCTGTTTGTGGATGTTATAGGCAGGTACAGCCTTTCTGGAAGAAGTATATCACTAGGATAGACTTTAAGGTTTCATAGCCTTGCCTAACTTCCAGTTTGGTCTTCCTGCTTCTTGCTTGCAGTCGAAGCTGTGCTCTCTCACCTTCTTTCTCCTGCTGCCATGCCTTTCTGCCATGATGAACTCTTATCGCTTTGGGACCATAAGCCCATATAAACTCTCTATAAGAGATGATAAGTTCCTTATCATCATCTTGTTTTTATCACAGAAATGAAAAAGTCACCCATTCAAGCTGAGACCATCATATGTCAATTAAAGTTCATGAGCATTAATGCACAAGCCTGCAATTCTAGCACTCCTGAAGCTGGGCAGGAAGAACAAGATGTAAGCAATACTGGGCTATATAGCAAAATCCTCCATCTCAAAACTAAATACAACAAACCAATGTGGAGATGGTTTGTAAGGGCAAGCATTCACATAGCACTGTCTATCAATCCCCTCAGGTAATCCCTCAGGGAACAAGCTGGCATCTTACCTCCATGATGTCCTTGTCAATGTCTAGAGATGGGACATAAACTCCAGGTTTTTCCATTTGAAACATCATTTCCATGTTATCCATACTAAATGTTACATCTGCTTAACAAAATGAGTGATAGAAATTCATGAATCAAAACATTACTTTCAAAGGTTTATTTAATATTTTATTATATATATGGGTGTAGTTGGTTCTTGTGAGTTCTTTCTGCTGATGAAAGGGTGGACTTTTTAAATATCCTTTCTTCCCTCTAACACCAGATATGAGAGGACAAAATGATAGAGGGGAAAGAGGGCAGCATTAGTGTTAGACAACTTCCTGTTGATTTGGGAATGTTTAGTTCTTTAGAGACATTTTGATCTTCACTATCAAGACATTTATTTTTTTCTTTGACTTTTGCAAAGAAACTTGACAACAGCAACCAACAACTACTAAAAGCGAACACAAGCCTACACCACTGCTGAATGCCTTAGTATTTATATTACCTGTAAATTCTTCCAATATTCCACAAATGGACACATGAACAGAAAGTATCTGCAGGAGAAAAATTCACGGCCCTGATAGAGCAAGAAGTAAATTATAGTCAGTTGCTACAGACAATCTGAAGCAGAACCATATCCCCCACCTGGGATAAAAATGAAAATATATTCCCATAAAATTTCTGTGCTTTTCAAACAAAACAAATTCCTCACTATATATGGGTATTTTTCTGTGATATATATCTGTGCCTACTTGTATCTAGTAACCACAGAGGCCACAGGGGATCTCAGGATCTCAGGAACTGTAGTTAAAAAAAGTTATAGCTGCTACGCATTACTGGGACGTGAACCCAGGTCGTCAATTAACTTGATGAAATAAGCCATTTGTCTAGCCCCACCAACAGCAACTCATAAAATTCAACATTACAAGATAGTACAATAGAAAGAGACATTAATTTGGTATTTAGACACTGAAGAAAATATTACAAGATCTTGATTCTTATAACTAAACAATTGTTTCTATAAGAATATAAACATTGTAGGCACAACAAAATATCTGGAGTTCATAACATACAATGGCCTGGAGCAGAGGGTCTGAGGCAGCATTTGTTGGCATTCCTGATGGGACAGCATGTTCAATAAATGCACATTGCAACTGTTTGCTGTTTAGAACCAAGGCTTCTTTGGATTGGGAGGTGCACATACTGCCATTACAACTAGATTCAATTCTCTCTTGATTTTGGATTAATGTTTGTTCATTGTGTGTCCAGAATATTATTGCCATATTTTCTTCAAGCCCTACATTCAATCTGATAACCTCCCACGGGGACTCAACCCACAATACATGAATCTGTAAGCTAGATGAAGAGGCCAGCCTCCAGAATAAAGGACAATATTTGCAAACCATGTTTATGAACTTAATGTCCAGAAGATATAAAAGAATTCTTAAAACTTAGTAAGACAGATATTATAATTTGAAATGGTGTGTGTGCCTCTGTGTGCTTGTGCAAGAGCACTTGGGCACGTGCTTGTGTACCCCTGGGGAGACAAAAGACATAGTTGCAGCTAGGTGGCACTGAGCCAGACATTGACTAGGAAAATATCTGAGTTCAAGGCTGCCCTGGCCTCCATAGAAAATTCCAAGACAAGCAGAACAGTTACACAGAGAGACCCTGTCTCAAAAAAGTGAAAACAAACAAAAAATGTGTATTGATTTGCAGAAGAACCAAGTTCCAGGGCTAAAGTTTGGTGATTCACAATCACCTGTTACTTCAAATGTGGGGGTACAAGTATTGCTCCTGGCCAGCGGGAGAACCTGCACACTAGACACTCACAGAAATAAATACACATAAATGAATCGTTTAAATTTTCTCTGTGTGTATTTTTGTGTATGTGTTGCTCACATGTTTGTGTGTGCATTACCTGTGTGTCTGTTGCCTGAAGATTCAAAAAGAGGCCACTGAATCCTCTGAAGCTGAAGGAACAAACAGATGGAAGCTGACTCTGTATACTGGAAACCCAACCTGGGTTCTCTACAAGAGCATGTAATATTTGTGACCAGTTGTTCAGCCATATCTCCAGCCTTGGAAAAAAAACAAAAAAGAAAAAAAAATTTGTCGTGGTGATCAATTCTTTTCATCAACCATTCTGGAGACAGTCAAAGAGGGAAGTCTCTGTAAATTCAAGGTCATCCTAGTCTACATATCAACTTCCTGTTCTATCAGGGCTGGACAGAGAGATTCTGTCTCAAAATAAGCAAATAGAGCTGGAGAATAGCTCAGCAGTTACAAGCAATGACTACTTTTCTCAGCACCCACATGGTGGCTCACAACTCTCTATAGCTACAATTTCAGGGGATCAAACGTCCTCCTATGGCTTCTTTGGGCACTGCATGTACATGGTTGACAAATATACATATGTGCCAAGCCTAGCATTGTCCTGGTGGAGACAGAGTGTTGGGACATGAGGATATGTCAAGTCTCAGCAAAATAGTGAATACTAGGACCTTCAGGATAGCCCTTAAGGCTATATTAAAAAACTAAATTCATGAGTTTCAAAATATATACTATTTCAACTATGCAAAAAAAAAAGGATGCAATATGAATTGCATGAGGGGCTTCACGAATCTAAAGGAACAAATCCAGCTACACTAAGATCCAGCTTTTCAGAAAGATACAATGACAGGCAGAAACAAGCGCAGGCCAATTCCTGAGTTCAAAGGCAGCCTGAGACACAGTGAGTCCAGGCCCTGGTGTGGTAGAAGTCTTAATTTCAGGACAATATCTCACCCAATTAGCTTATAGTCTGTGCTTAACAAGGGCAGACAGATCTCAGAATTCTTTTGCAATGTTAAGAAAAAAAATTGTGCATGCTGTCTCGTATGAATCAAAGGGCTGGGGTCTTGGGATGCTGATTCATAAGATAAGCAAAAGGAAACCAGGAGTAAATGACTGGATTGATATGTAAAATAAAAGACTGGACCTGTGTTCTACAGGAGATGAGCTATCCAAAGAAATTTTTTAGGAAAGAGAGAATTGCTTGGAGAATTAACACACACACACACACACACACACACACACACACACACAATCAAGGAGGACATGGACAGAGAGCTCTCTTAGAATAGCAAGCAAGCAGAATATAGACAGAGAAATAAATCTCTAGAGAGAAAACAGAAAACAGAGAGAGATAGACTGGAAAAGCTGGATCAAAAAGCACACAGGTCATCTGCCTGGATCCATGATTTGACCTTGAGTTATTATTTTGCCACTCCCAGACACCCCTTCTCTCAGAAACTTCCCTATGCTGAGGCTGGTCCTTGGCACCTATAGGAAAAATGCTCATATGGAGAAAATAAGTCACAAACAAATCTGAAAAAAAAAACCAAAATTAAAAAAATAAAATTATAAGAAAGGAAATGGGAAAGGATGTAAAGACATCTCTGTAAGAAGACAGGAAATGGTCAAAAACAGCATTGCTTTTTACTAAAATTCAAAATTAAATAACAAGTTCTGACCCATATCAAGACAGACTTCAAGGGAAAATAGGAACTCTTGTGTCCTATTGGTGGAAACAGAACTTCAATATCCCTGTGGAAAAGTAGAACAGTGACATAAATGAATGTAGCTATCAAATATCCAAGCAACTCCACTTCTGCATTTATATCAAAGTCAATACAGAGCCAGATAAAACGTTACGCAAAAGTCTGCAGTAACGTTGTTAGTAGTGGCAAAAGGTAAAAATAAACCAAATGTCCATTAATGAATAGAGAATCTGTGCTATATTAGCATAATGGAACACTATTCCCCTATAAATAGCATGCTGAAGCATGCTGCAACCAGGATGAACCTCAAAGCACGTTCCAAAAACATACCCTTCACAGAAGACATGGGATACACTTTACCTATTATATACTGAGTAAGACATCATACAAGAATATAAAATATCCTGGAGGTTATCCAAAGTGAGGAGGAGAAAGAAAAAAACCAACTTAACCAATAGGGAGGGTTTTCTGAGCGCTGACAAGTTCTGAAACTACAGAGGAGATAAGATTGACGCAGCTTGTGTACAGGATCAACACCCATGAATTGGACAGTGAAAATGGTAAAAGTGCTTTTACATGAATTTCACTTCAACACTAACAGATTACAGAAGACTTCTTGATGAGCTCTGTCCAGCAGGTACTAACAAGATTCAGAAGGCCATGTTGGGTTGGAAAAGTATCCTTGCTAATAGAAGGCTTCTCCAGCAAGGAAAAAGCCCTGCATAGGAACTCAGGATGGCATAATCTAGACACGAGTGCACACATATGGTCCAAGGACTTGGAAGGCAAAATCAGTAGGATTACAAGTTCTAAGTTTTCCTTGATTACTGCATAAATTTTGGGGGTGATTTAGTTCTTCTTAGAAGGAGCAACAAAATACTCAAGGGAGCAAACATGGAGACAAAGTGAGGGACAGAAACTGAAGGAGGGGCCATTCGAAGACCTTTCCACCTGAGTATCCACCCCATATGCAGTCACCAAAGGTAGATGCTGATGTGGAAGTCAGGAAGTGCATGCCGATAAGGGCCTGATATGGATGTCTCCTTAGAGGTCTTCAAGAGTCTGACATATTCAGAGGCAGATGCTCACAACTAGCCATTGAACTGATCATGAGGTTCTCAATGGAGGAGTTAGAGTGAGGACTGAAGGAGCTGAAAGGGTTTGTGGCACCATGAGGAGAGCAGCAATACCAACCAACCACAGCTCCCAGGGTCCTAACCACCAGCCTGGGAGCACTTATGGAGGGATCCAGGGCTTCAGCTGAATATGTAAGAGTAGAGGGCCCTGCCGGGCACAGGTGGAAGATGAGATCCTTGACCTCATGAAGGCTGGACGCCCCAGGGGGTGGGAATTTTGAGGGTGGGGAAGTGGGAGGGGTGGTAGGTGGGGGTTACATCCACAGAGAAGAAGGAGGAGGGGTAAGGGGATGGGGGGTTCCAGGGTGGGTGGGGGATGGGGTAAGGGGATAACATATGAAATGTAAATAAAATATCCAATAAAAAAAAACATTCTAAAAAAAAAAGAAAGAAAAACCAATGAGGGAGCCAGATGGAGTGACAGGAATCTGTAATGTCATCACTCAGAAGACTGAAGCAAGAGGATTTTCCTGTACCAGGATGAGGTACATGAAGTGCCTGAGGCACACACAGGCAAAGGCTAAAACTGACAAACAAAATCCTCTGGGTTTCGCATCCTGATAGCGTGATCTTGGATGCTTTACAAACAGCTAGAGCTTAAAGAGCCTGCACCTACTCCTGCTACACTGATCTGGACACTTATATGCCTGGCTCAGGGCCTTTGCATCTACTGTTCCTTTGACCACATCCATATGGCATCTTCCCTCATCCACTTCAGCTCTGCTCATGACTCAGTTGTCACTTTCTGGGTGAACTCTGTCCTAATTGGGTACAAGCACATGCTCACACTTCAGGCTCTATCTTCTTATAGGTGTCATGTCTGTCTCCAGTCCCTACACCACAATTTGAAATGTTGCCATGGTCCCATCATGACATTCAGCTACAGAGGTGGGGAGCAGCAAAAGAAGAAGCTGATTCCTCTGTCAATTTAATCCTCTCTTGTTATTCTGGAGCCAAAAGCTGGTTCTTTCTGTCGATTGACTCCAGCTGATAGCAGTAGGGGATTAAAAAAAAGAAACTTAGTTATTTGGACTTTTTATTCCTTACTTAACTTTTCATGAGCCAGAGAGAAGATGTCAAACACACACACACACACACACACACACACACACACACACTACACCTAGCTTTTGATTTGACACTAGAAAATGCCTCCTATTTTGTTCACTTCTCAACTAAGGACTGGGCTCTTGTCTTTAACCTTATGCTGAATCAATCTATTCTTCCCAGTTTCTTTGCCCTCTGACTTGAAACCCACTCTGGTAACCAAGATGTTTAAATACACTCTACGAGCTGGACTATCCACAACACCTCCAAGGACTGGGAAGCTCTCCTTGTCTGTTTCATGTGTCTCTCACATGCTGAATGTTTCTCCTCAGTCTTTACAACAAGCTCTTTAGTCAGGAAAATTGCTCAAAGTCTTCTGACTACTGGTCTGTCTGTTGACCCAAATCTAAGCTTCCAGCGCTTACTCTACTCTCCAGTCCAATCTGCCAGGGTATTCTCTGAAATGAGACTCCACCTAACCCACTTCTTCCCAGCACATGCTTACTCTGACCTCCACATAAATCTTGAGCTTCCACCAATTTTATTCCATGTTCTTTCTGCAGCCCAAGTCTGCAGGCTCTCTCCCTATTACAGCTCATTCACTCTACTGTATCATTCTCATCCCTACCTGCCTCACAGCTGTCAAGTACATACAGCCTCTCAACAGTTGTCTGGAATCCACTCCACTTTTCCTCTTGAAGCCTCTCTGCCCAGACTGTCCTCTGCTCTCAAATTTTAGTTTGCATGTCATCCTGATTTTAAGTCCTGTCTTTCAAACATTTATGAAAAAAATGAGTGAACAGGTGCACACCTTCAATTTTACCACGTTGGAGGCAGAAGTAGGTAGATCTCCGAGTTCTAGGTCAGCATGGTCTACATAGTGAGTTCAGGATCAGGCAGGGTTACACTGAAAAATCCCTGTCTCAAAACCAAACAAGTGAACAAAACAGTTAGGGCTTGGGGCATAGCTAGATGGTATACTGCTTACCTAGCATGAAGGAGGTCCTGGTTTCAATTCCCAGTCCTAAATCCGGTTATAGGGATGCAATACCATCTTGTGGCCTGTGATGGTACCAGGCATACCTGTAGTACACTTTATATATATGCAGACAAAACACTCCTATATATAAAATTAAACAAATGTTTATAACTAAACAGGAACATCATCCACAATGAAAGCACCTTAACATTTAAACAAATCTTTAGAATAAACAACATTAAAACAACGACAAAAAGGCTCAGCATGGTGTGTAGTTCCATATTTCCAAAGACGTTTTCACCTAAGCAACAAGACTCAGCCTCTTGAAACTTTGTTTATTAGTAACCTCTTGTTTCTCCTTTTTCTCTATTTGTAATATACAAACATCGCATGCAATACTTGAATTTGAACAACTGATTTCTCATTGAAGATATTCATCTCATTCTTAGCAGCTCAGGATAATTTCCCCTCTTCATACTGCTAGACACAAAGCTAAGTTCCAGCTGAATGTGAATTTTGGTAGCATGCCTCTATATAGTTATGACCCCACTTCAATATGTGTTTTCACAGCTTACTCACTCTGGGCAATATGTGTTTTCACAGTTTGCACACCCTGGTCATGTGGCAAGGCACTTCCCCAATCCCTCAAATCCCAAAGAGTCAGTGAATCTCTCTGTTTTCAAACAGAATGCTATTCTCTTGCATGTAACCATCATGGCTGGTTGTGGCCATAATACTTTAGTGTTCCTTATAATGCCCAGCTGAAGGTTAATGTGCCCTTTCTCTCTATGGAACTTGAAGTATCTTTAGAAACAGGATGATGATACAATCATGAAGATTCAGGAGAATGGTAGTCTTGCAGAAAAAAAAAATGAGAGAGTCTGGTTAGATTTTATGGTGTGCTCACAAGACAGTATGACATTCTTTCCTTCTAATAACCTCACAGTTGGAGAATAAACACAGCCACAATTTAAAGCTAAAGTTGCAACAATCTTTCATTAAATACTTGGCAGGTTGACCTCTCGGTACCCACATAACTGCTAGAAGTCATGATTTGAATGGGTTTTTAAAGCCAAAGAACATCATTCATCTCATTTCTATCAACTCCAATCAGGGGCAAGCATATATCCTCAACTACTTCCTTCATCCTACTGTATTTCCTGTTCACATGACTTTCACTCACATGTGATCAAGCCCCTGCAGTGCAGTTGGTTCAATCAATCAAGAATAAATGGGAAGTTACTATTAACTTCAAATAGAACTCTAAGCCTGTACGATATATTTTTACTCTGTTGGTATCTTCCTTCTTTCCTTCTGCTTTTCCTCCTTCTTTCCCCCCTGTACCTCCCTCCTTTCCTTCCTTCATTCCTTCCATCTTTTCTTCCTTCTTATCTTCCTTCCTGAAACAGCATCTTGTAAACTAGGTAGGCCCTGAACTTTTCAATCTCATCCTTCCTTCTTCTGAGTGCCTCCATTATAGGTATGTAGCACAATGCCTGGCCAGAATAATATTTTCTTTTAAAACAAATTTTATTTTATTTCATATTATGGGCTTTGATGGCATGTAAGTCTGTACATAACATATAAATATACTACCCAAGGATGCCAGAAGATGGCATATGTTCTCTTTGAACTTCAGGAACAGACGGTTATGAACTCCTATGTTGGTGCTGGCAATTGCACCTATGTCTTCAGAAAGTACAGCCAGTGCTCTCAGCCAGTGAGCCCTCTCTTCAGTCTTAGGTTAATTCTTTAAGTTTTAAATGATTTATTGAATAGTGTCCTGGAAGAACTATGTTCATATGAGTATAGGTTCCTGGGCAGAGCAAAAAAGGGCCTCAGATCTTCAGGAGCTGAAGTTTCAGGCAGTTGTGACTGCTTCGATCTGAACTCAATTTCAAGAGGAGATCATTATGTGTCCTGAACTGCTCAAACAACTCTCCAAACCTTAAAATTAACTTTCAATCAGTCAATAAATTTATGTGTTTATTTATTTATTTATTGCATGTATACATGTGTGTTCATACCATACTGTGCTGTGATCCTCTGTTTTTTTTTTTTTTCTGGAAAGTGATAATGCATCTTATGGAGACGGAGGATGTAGACTTCATTTGGGCTGTGGGGTGGTTGCAACAGTGAACTTCAGGGTAGGTAGCGCCATCTTCCTCCATGCTTATCAACAGGAAAAGTCAGTGTCCTGGATGATCTAGTTTTGTTTTACACAGGAGCTCAATCACTATATAGCCATGGTTGGTCTGAACTCACAGAGATTCACTTGACTCTGCCCCCAAGAGTTTATATTACAGGCATGTGCTACCATGACTGCCTGGTCCAGTATTTTACATGAGTTTTTGCATATATCATTTCTTTCTGCATTTTAAAACTATGTTCCCATAGCAGGCATTTTGACACATGCCTGTATTTCTAGCTTTGTAATCAGAGTCAGGAAGATTCCAAGCAGTTCTATATGAGTTTGTTTCTCAAAGATATTTCCAGTCCAACCATGACTATGTAATGAGATTCTATGTGTTAAAAATTAAAGTACTCTGCCTGAGCTCCATTGTTTCCAGTCTTCACCTCCACCTTAGATGTTGGCAGATCAGTGTGCTTTCCTCACCTCCATGGGACTCCAGAGCCCGCCTTTCTCCAAGGAGTTCTGCCATAACAATGAACATAAGTGAGACACCTGCCCTTATACCCACACCAGCTGGGACACTGATAGAGCCCAGCAGATGAGGGACATACCCTTCTATGCCTGCTCCATCATTTTTCCATTCTTCACCTCCATCCGAACCCATGGAAGACTAATGTGCTTGCCCTGGGACCCTAAAGTGAGCCTGTCTCCCAAGAGGTCTAACCTAACTATGGACACAAAGATACAGGGAGTTAGTGAAAGGAGGCCTTCACTAACCAGAGATAGGACTGCCTGCCTCCCAGGGGGTTTGCTCTACCCCAGATTAAATAGCTCTACCTGCCCCCAAGGAGGCCTGCTCTAGATCAAGACAACCAGGCCAGTTAACACCAGAGATAACCAGATGGCAAAAGTCAAGCACAAGAACATAAGCAATGGAAGCCAATATACTCTGGTACCCTAAGAACCCAGTTCTTCTACCACAGCAAGCTATGGATACACTAACACACTAGCAGAACAAGGTTCTGACCTAAAATCTGATCTCATGAAGATGATAGACACTTTTAGGTGGATATAAATAACTTCATTAAAGAAATACGGCAAAACACAACTGAAAAAGTAGAAGCCCTTAAAGAGAAAATAAATAAATAACTTGAAGAAAACCAGGGAAAAATGGTGAAGGAAAAAACAATCAAAAAGGTGAAGGAATTGTACAAAACGATCCCAAGACCTAAAAATGGAAATAGAAACAATGAAGAAATCAAAAATGAAGGAAAGGCCTGGAGATGGAAAAATTAAGAAAGAGATCAGGTGTGACATGTGACACAACC
Organism: Grammomys surdaster; assembly: GCF_004785775.1. NCBI lineage: Eukaryota > Metazoa > Chordata > Mammalia > Rodentia > Muridae > Grammomys > Grammomys surdaster. Next base: position 306,280 of record NW_021604579.1, on the reverse strand, counting down.
TTCACCAATAGAATACAAGAGATAGAAGAGTGAATATTAAGTTGTAGAAGATGCCATAGAAGATACCGACATATCTGTCAAAGAAAATACACAGGGTAAAAATTCCTAAAGCAAACCATCCAGGAAATTTGGAATACAATTAAAAGACCCAACCTAAGAATAACAGGAACAGAAGAGGATGAACATTCCCAGTTCAAAGCACCAAAAAACATATTCAACAATATTATAAAAGAAAACATCCCCAACCTAAAGGAAGAGACAGCCATAAATGTACAAGAAGTGACAGAACACCAAGTAGATTGGACCAGAAGACAAAACACTCCAGCCATATAATAATATAAACACTGAGTTACAGAGAAAAAGGGAAAGAATATTAAAATCTGTAACAGGAACAGGTCAAGTAATATATAAAGCCAGGCTTATCAGATTTACCCCAGCCTTCTCATGAGAGATGCAAAAAGCCAGAAGATCTTGTACACATGTCATGCAGACCTGAAGAGACCACAATTTTTATCCCACTAGTATACCCAGCAAAACCCTCAATCATCATAGATGGAGAAACCAAGATATTCCATGACAAATCCAAATTTAAATAATATCTTTCTACTAATCCAGCCCTACAAAGAATACTAGAAAGGAAACTCTAACACAAGGGTAACTACACTAAAGGAGAATAACTACACAGAAAAAAGAAGAAATTGTCTCACAACAAACACAAGAGAAGAGAATCACACACACATAATATTACCTCCAACAACAAAAATAACTGGAACTAACAACATTGGTCTTTAATATCTCTTGACATCAATGAACACAATTCCCAAATAAAAATACACAGGCTAATAGAGTGAAAAAGCAAACAAGGTCCAGCATTTATTGATGTACAAGAGCATAGACCTGTCTGTGTCTTGTTTTTGAGCCACCATTTTATGTATTTCAAGCTAGTCTCAACTTCCTTTTGTAGCCAAGGTTGATTCTGAACTTCAGATTCTCCATCTCTGCTATTAAACACATGTGCTACCACAGCCAGTTTATATGATTTTCTCTTTAATTGGCAAGTATCTAGGAATCACAATATGGGGCATTGCTTTAAACTACTCTAACCTCATATACATGAAGTCTCAGAGTCATTATTTTGTGAACTTGGGTAGGGTGGAAACCCTGTGCTTACAGGTCTCTCTGTCCATCAGGGGCATGACAGTCTAAGTAAGCTGTTAGGGTTGCCTGAAGACCACTTTTCATTCACTGTAGTATCTTCTCAGATAGAAATTAACAGTTGTCAACAAGGGATAAAAATAAATACAGAGATATTCACTTTGTTAAACTCTGCTTTTGTACACACAAATAATTTTCTCATAATAATGGATAAAAAAAAAACAGGATTAGAGTATATACTAAAGACTTTTGAATGCATCTAGCTTTGTCTTGATCTTAAACTTTAGACATGTATGACCTGAAATACAGCTCTAAATATTTGCCATTTCAAACTGTGCTTACAAATGAAGTTGACTTCCTGTCATTTCATAATCTAGTCAAACTACATACCTAAACACACCAACACACACACACACTCTGTTCCTCCCCAGTGGCTCCCTGCCTCTGTAAATGACAACACTATTCATCCAGTTGCTCATACTGATAACTTGAGAGTCTTCCTTGACTCTTCTCTTTCCCCATCACATTCTATCAACAAATACATCCTGGTCGTGACTCCTCACCACCTCACTGAAAATAGCATTTCCTGTCATTCTACCCTGAAGTGTTTAAAAGGCCTTCCTTTAAATCTCCTTTACACTGTCTTTTCCTCTCCACTTGTTCTCCATAAGTATCCAGAGTAGTTCATGTAAGAACATCTCCTTGTGAGTGGGTATTGTAGGGCATGTAATAGCACCTTCTGGCAAGCCTGAGAACCTAAGTTCATTCCCTGAGTACGATATGGAAGAAATACAGAAGTGGTTTCCCTAAATTGTCCTGTGAAATTCACAACCTCACCAGAGCACATTAGTAGTTGCTTATGTACTGCTTTAGCAAAGGACACAAGTTAGGATCTCAATATTCAAATCAGTTGTTTCACAGATACCTGTCCTTCAAACTGTCTTCAAGAGATTTGACATCCTCTTCTAGCTTCTCTTGTACAGGGACACATATATGTTTCAACTACTACCTTCCACATAGCTGGCAGCATCTTAACTACATAAAATCCTGTGAATTAAATTAGGACAAAAATGACTACTTAATGATTCACCTGTGCCACAGACCTTTGCAATCAGAAGAAACTTCCTACGTTCACATTAGTGGTGGCTAGTTTGTCATACTATACACAAATGAAATTTGACAAGGGTAGTAAGCTAGCGTACACATCAAACTACTAACATTTTTCCTCAAACAAATGGACACTATGTGCACTAGCACATATTTATAATCAAGCACTCAGAATGCTGAGGAAGGAGTGTTAACAGACTTTGACAGCAGCATGGGACACAAAACAAGGCTTTATCTACCAAAAGAAAACAAATATTAGGTTGATACAGGTTAGAAATGAGAAAAATATGAACAAAGAAATTAAAATCAGGAGTATGGAGAAGCTCATCAGTTGAGGGCTGTGGTTGTTAAGTTACTTAATTTCCCAGAGGACTTCAGTTCAACTCCCTTTGCTAACTTGGCAATTCACAAGCGTCTATAACTCTAGTTCAAGAGAATCATGTATTCTCTCAAACATTCATGCAGAGAAACACCCATACACCTAAAATAATAAAAGCAAAAATTGTGAACATTAGACTGAACATTAATGTTCATGTGCCATTAACAGTGAGCAAATAGTCATGGGAGGTATAGGGCAACTCTGAATCTTTGTATACCTGGAGAAGTCAGAGGTGGCTGTTAGTTCTGCAGGTCACATTGGAATGCATCAACCATGGACCACCAAACCACAGAGTTATGGGATCTTCCTCCTCTAAGTCTGAACACAAATCTTTTCATAGAATATGAATTGAGAGAGCCTAGGAATTTAAGTCAGTCAGAGAATTGCTTGTCATACAATCATCAGCAACTGAGCATGAATAACATTCTCCCCATTGAATGAAGGAAAGAAAGGAAGGAAGGAAGGAAGGAAGGAAGGAAGGAAGGAAGGAAGGAAGGAAGGAAGAATGAATGGAAGCACGAAGAAAAATTCAGACACCAGCAGTAACCTGCAAATATCAATTATGGGGAAATAGAAACAGGGGAGTTTCAGTCTGGACAACCAGGCTGTCTAGCTCCATAGTTAGACACAAGTTGATAAAAAGAGTTTTCTTATCATCATCTCCACCATCACCACCACCACCACCACCACCACCACCACCACCACCACCAACAACAACAACAACACATATTGTGTAGTCCAGAAGGCAAAATACTAAGTAAATACATATATGTTTAATTTTTCAAGTATCTGGGTGTCAGTGGCACAAGACTTTAATCCCAGTACTCTAGACATAGATATCTTTTTGTTAAGGCCAGCCTAGTCAACAGAGAAAGACAATTCTAGAACATCCTGGCCTTCAGTAAGAAACCTTATCTCAAAGAAATATGATATCCTTTTGATTATTATAGCAAAGTAGAGGATTGAAGAAATGGTGCAGTAGTTAAGAATGTTAGCTTCCCTTGCAGAGGACTCAAATTCATCTCCATCTTACCACAATCAGTAATAGGTAGCCACTGTACTCACCTATGGGAATGTGACACACACACACAGACACACACAATTTAAAGATTATTTTTTGAGAAGGTAAGTAGAGAATAATTAAGAAAGGCAGCAAGCATTGAATCCTGACCTCCACACTCAAGCTGACATGTGTACCTATAAAGACAAATATGTTCACACAGAGATATATATAAATACTAGAATATAAGAAATTAATTAATTTTCACAAAGATTCTTTTTTTAAATATTTATTTATTTATTTATTTATTTATTTATTTATTTATTTATGAGTACACTGTAGCTGTCTTCAGACACACCAGAAGAGGGCATCCAATCTCATTACGGATGGTTGTGAGCCACCATGTGGTTGCTGGGATTTGAACTCAGGACCTCTGGAAGAGCAGTCAGTGCTCTTAACCACTGAGCCATCTCTCCAGCCCCTTCACAAAGATTCTTACAGCCACATCTTGAGGACAATTTTATTATTGATATGGGAGGATCTCCAAATAATTACTTTCAAATTATTTGAATAGAAGAAACGATTCCTTGTTACCATGTAGTAGGAGGATACTTACAGGAACTGGAATCCATCTGAGGATGTATCAGGAATATAACTTTGCCTCAACTCAGGACCTTTAGAATCTGACACACTTGTGAACTCGCATTCCAGAGGTTTTTCTCCACAACCTAAAAGAAAAGCAGTGAAAAATTATAGGATGGGATTGTTAGTGAGAGAATCTTCTCTCAAGAATAACAGGGATAAATTGTGTAGTGGTTGGAACAAGAATGTTTCCCATAAATGCAGATATTAAAACATGTGATCACCAAATGGGAATTCAGTTAAGGAATGTTATCAGGAAAGGCAGTCTTACTGGAAGAAGGCTATCAATGGGGTATCCTTTAAGGGTTCATGGCCTTGAATTACCTTCAATTTGCTGTCCTTTCATCATGTTTGCAATAGAAGCTGTCCTCAATAACCTTCCTTCTCCTGCTGCCATGCCTTCCTGCCATAATGAACTCATGACTTTCGAATGATTATCCCATATATACTATACATCAGTTTACTTTCATCATGGTGTTTTTTTTATCACAGCAACAGAAAGGAAATTATACAGTGGAAGACGTTCATATCTCCATTGGATTTTATGACCATGATGTAACATGCTTGAAGTCCCAACACTCAGTAGACTGGGGCAGAAAGGTCAAGTTCCAGGCCAGCCTTGTCTATAGAGAAAAAAGCTGCATTAAAACATAATAAAACTATACCAATGGCAATCTGTTTTGCAAGGCAGTGTTAGAATAGTTCTGTCTACAAAAGCCCGGAGGAAACAAGCTAGCATCTTGCCTCCATTATGTATGTACATCCTAATGTTTAGTGGCAAATGTGATTTTCAGGTTTTGTCCTTTTAATAAGCTTTTAAATGGTATCCATGCTTATGAAGTCTCTTGGTAACAATAATTAAGATGTATGTTCATGAATAAAACATTTTCAAAATTTGTTTGTGTGTGTGTGTGTGTTCGTGTATATGACTCTTTTTTCTACATGTATGCTTTGTGTACAGTAATCACAGAGGCTAGAGGAGGAGCTCTGATCCTCTGGAACTGGAGTTACAAACAGTTGTTAGTAGAGAAGTGTGTGCTGTGAATGGAATTTAGGTACTCAAAAGTTCTTAAATCACCGAAGCCCTTCTGCCTTTTGCTTGGTCATTTTGGCTGGAGCAGACACCTAGCTGGTCTGCTCCCATGAAGACACCATATCCTGAACCATCCTAGAGGAACCACTGCACTCAGAGTAGCAGGATTTCTGGATCCCAGAGGCAGCCTGAGTCCCATGAGCTCTTTAACCCAGGAGTTCAGTATCACAGGATCACAGATACAGCTAGAATCTGAGGAGTTCTGACAGAAGCAAGATAACTGGAAAGACAGGCTCCAGTCAGAGACAGTGAATGCAGGTAGCACTAGAGATAACCAGATGGCAAAAGGCAAGTACAAGAACATAAGCAACAGATACCAAAGTTACCTGGCATCATCAGAATCCAGTTCTCCCACCATAGCAAGTCTTGGACACCCCACCACAGCGGAAAAGCAGAATTCAGATTTAAAATCACTCTCATGATGATGATAGAGGACTTTAAAAATGACATAAATAATTCTCTTAAAGAAATACAGGAGAACACAAGTAAACACCCAGAAGTCCTTAAAGAGAAACACAAATATCCCCTAAAGAATTGCAAGAAAACACAACCAAACAGGTAAAGGAATTGAACAAAACCAATGCAGGATCTAAAAATGGAAGCAGAAATAATAAAGAAATCTCAAAGGGAGACTATCCGGGAGATAGAAAATGTAGGAAAGAGATGAGGAGTCATAGATGCAAGCATCACCAACAGAATACAAGAGATAGAAGAGAGTATCTCATGTGGAGATGATACCATGGAAACATGACACAACTATCAAAGAAAATGGAAAATGTGAAAAGCTACTAACCCAAAAGATCCCGGAAATCCAAGACATAGTGAGAAGACCAAACTTAAGGATAATAAGTACAGATAAGGGTGAAGGTTCCCAACTTAAAAGGCCAGAAAATATCTTCAACAAAATTATAGAGGAAAACCTCCCTAACTTAAAGAAAGATATGCCCATGAACATACAAGAAGCCTACAGAACTCCAAATAGACTAGACCAGAAAAGAAATTCCTCTGGTCACATAATAATCAAAACATCAAAAGCACAAAGCAAAGAAAAAATACTAAAAGCAGTAAGGGAAAAAGGTCAAGTAACATATAACGGCAGACCTATCAGAATTACACCAGACTTCTCATCAGAGATTATAAAAGCCAGAAGATCCTGGACAGATATCATACAAACCCTAAGAGAACACAAATGACAGCCCAGACTACTATGGCCAGTAAAACTCTCTAATCATTATAGTTGGAGAAAATAAGATATTCCATAACAAAACCAAATTTACACAATATGTTTTCACAAATCAATCCCTACAAAGGATACTAGATGGGAAACTCCAATACAAAGAGGGAAACTACAACCTAGAAAATGCAAGAAAGTAATCTTCTAACAACCTTCCCCAAGAAAGATAGGTACACAAACATAATCATACCTCTAATAACTAAAATTACAGGAAGCAACATTCATTTTCCTTAATATCTCTTAACATCAATAGACCCAATTCCACAATAAAAAAACATAGACTAACAGACTGGATTCATAAACAGGACCCAGAATTTTGCTACACACAGGAAACACACTTCAGTGACAAAGACAAACAATACCTCAGAGTAAAAGGCTGGAAAAAATTTTCCAAGCAAATGGTCCCAAGAAACAAGCTGGAGTAGCCATTCTAATATTGAATAAAATCAACTTTCAACCAAAATTTATCAAAACAGATAAGGAAGGACACTTCATACTTATCAAAGAAAAATCTACCAAGATGAACTCTCAATTCTGAACGTCTATTCTTCAAATGCAAGGGCACCAACATTCATAAAAGAAACTTTACTAAAGCTCAAAGCACACATTGAGCATCACACAATAATAGTGGGCGATTTCAACACCCAACTCTCAACAATGGACAGATCATGGAAACAGAAACCAAAAAGAGACACAATGAAATTAACAGAAGTTATGAACCAAATGGATTTTTCAAATATCTATAGAACATTTCATCCTAAAACAAAGTATATATACGCTTTTCTCAGCACCTCATCGTACTTTCTCCAAAACAGACCATTTATTGGTCATAAAACAGGCCTCATCAGATACAAAAAGATTGAAATAATTCCTTGCATTTTATCAGATCACCATAGACTAAGACTGGTCTTCAATAATAACAAAAACAATGGAAATCCAACATGCATGTGGAAACTGAACAACACTCTACTCAATGATGACTTGGTCAAGGAAGAAATAAAGAAAGAAATTAAAGATGTTTTTAGAATTTACTGAAAATGAGGACACATCACACCAAAACTAGTGGAACACAATGAAAGCAGTGCTAAGAAAAAAATCTCATAGCTCAAAGTGCCTATGAAAAGAATGTGGAGAGAGCGTACATACACTAGCAACTTGACAGCAAACCTTAAAGCTCTAGAATAAAAAGAAGCAAATCCACCCAAGAGGAGTAGAGGCAGGAAATAAACAAACTCAGTGCTGAAATCAACCAAGTAGAAACAAAATGAACTACATACAGAATAAACAAATCGGGAGCTGGTTCTTTGAGAAAATCAACAACGTAGAGAAGCCCTTAGCCAGACTAACCAGAGGGCACAGAGACAGTATCCAAATTAATAAAATCAGAACTGAAAAGGCAGACATAACAACAGAAACTGAGGAAATTTAAAAAAAAATCAGATCCTACTACACAAGTCTATACTCAACAAAACTGGAAAATCTGGATGAAATGGACAACTTCTTGGACAGTTACCAGACACCAAAGTTAAATCAGAATCAGAGAAACCATCTAAACAGTCCTATAATCCCTAAAGAATTAGCAGCAGTCATTAAAAGTCTCTTCACACACACACACACACACACACACACACACACACACACACACACAGGCACACACACACGCACACACACACAAAAGTCCAGGACCAGATGGTTTTAGTGCAGAATTCTATCAGCTGTTCAAGGAAAACCTAATACTAATTCTCTTCAAACTATTCAACAAAATAGAAACAGAGGGAACACTACCCAATTCATTCTATGAAGTCACAATAGTGCTCATACCTAAACCACACAAAGACACATCAAAGAAAGAGAACTTCAGACCAATCTCCCTTGTGAATATCGATGAAAAAATACTCAATAAAATTCTCAGAAACTGAATTCAAGAACACATCAAAACAATCCTCCACCATGATCAAGTAGGCTTTATTCCAGGAATGCAGGGATGGTTCAATATTTGGAAATCCATTAATGCAATCCACTATATTAAAAAACTCAAAAAATCACATGATCATCTCACTAGATGCTGAGAAAGCATTTGACAAAAGTCCACACCCCTTCATGTTGAAAGGCTTGAAAAGAACAGGAATTCAAAGCCCATACCTAAACACAGTAAAATCAATATACAGCAAGCCAGTAGCCAACATCAAACTAAATGGAGAGAAACTTAAAGCAATCCCACTAATATCAGGGACTAGATAAAGCTGCCCACTTTCTCCTTACATATCAATATAGTACTGGAAGTCCTAGCCAGAGCAATTAGACAACAAAAGGAGATGAAAGGAATACAAATTGGAAAGGAAGAAGTCAAAATATCACTATTTTCAGATGATATGATAGTTTACTTAAGTGACCCCAAAACATCTACTAGAGAACTCCTAAACCTGATAAACAACTTCAGCAAAGGACACTGTCAATAGGCCAAAATGGCAACCAACAGTTTGGGAAAATATCTTTACCAATCCTACATCTGATAGAGGGATAATATTCAATATATACAGAAAACTAAAGAAATTAGACTCCAGAAAACCAAACAACTCTATTAAAAATGGGATACAGAGCTCAACAAAAAATACTCAACTCAGGAAACTTGAATGGCCTAGAAGCACCTAAAGAAATGTTCAAAATCGCATGTCATCAGGGAAATGCAAATCAATACAACCCTGAGATTCCACCTCAAACCAGTCAGAATGGCTAAGGTCAAAAACACAAAGGATAGCAGATGCTGGTAAGGATGTGGAGAAAGAGGAACACTCCTCCATTGTTGGTGGGACTGCAAGCTAGTACAACCACTCTGGAAATTAGTCTGGCAGTTAGAAAATTAGACATAGCATTACCTGAGGACCCAGCTATATCACTCCTGGGCATATACCCAGAAGATACTCCAACATATAACTAGGACATATGCTCCACTATGTTCATAGCAGCCTTATTTATTTATTTTTTATTTTTTATTTTTTTGTCTTTTTTATTTTAATTTCTTTTTTTTGAACATGAAATGCTTTTTTTATAGCATGTTTTACAAGGGGAGGGGATAAGAGGGGACAGGTGGTGGAAAAGTACAAAATCTTCTTGGCCTGTGCCTTGAAACATGTCATGGTCTATACGGTACACTGCCTTAAATTATGATCTACCTGCTGTTCTTCAGAAGATATGGTACACTGCTTGAGTTATGGTCTCCCTGCTATTCTTAAGAAGATATGGTACTCTGATTTGAGTCTATCTGCAGTTGCTAAGCAGGATCTTGCAGTTGCCAAGCTTCAGAGGACATTGTGCAGGTGGGGAAAGGTAGGGGGTGAGGGTAAGGGCGAGGGTCCTGGCTTCTGGCATCTCCCCCTTCTCTGTTTAGTTAGAGAAGGCGTCTTATGATCAATCCCAACTATGTGAATTTTGAATTTGGATGTCTAATTATGGGGGGGTCTTAGACAAGTTCACAACCCCAAAACACTGATGTGAGATGAGTCACATCGATGGTCGAAGGCTTTAGGCTGTCGACGATGGGCAACGTCAAGGGACTCCGATGTGGGTGAAAGGAGGGTGAGAGCCCTGTCTTAGGCCATGTAGGCTCCACCCACTCCCAGCACCACGCACTCCTTTTCAGCTGCACTGGGTGGGCCCCTGGGAAGTGGACCTACAATAATCCCATCATTGGGCTAACTCACAGCCATCCTAGTCCCTTGTAAATGTTCAATTTACCAACCATTTGTCAGTTTGGGGTGTAATATTGTCATAAAGGAAGGCTCCCCAATGTTAGCGGCCATATCAAGGGCGGCCTTAGTTTAGGAAAAAGCCAATTTTTGTTGTGGTGATCAAGAGGCCAAGCTCTCTAGCGAGAGAAACGAGGGCAAAGCCAGGCATACCAGGAACCCTTCTGGAGGGCGTGAAAGTCTAGGGGTCGACTGTAGAGGGAGGCAGGGGAGCTGGCAGCTGTGTCAGTCTCCTGCGGAGTCACTTCTGGATCCTCATCAATTTTCAGCTGATGGTAATGAACTTCAACCGTCTTCTTGATGACAGCATCAACCTGGTTCCGTGGACGACAGGTCGAGGGTGACAATCTCTGTCTCGCTCAATCTTGATGTCGTGCGCACATCCTCTCAATGAGGGTCCGTCCGGAGGGGTCCGTGCCTCGAGCCCTACGTCTGGGTGCCACTTGACCCGACCGGCGGGTCCTAGTTATTCGTGGGGGCGAGGAGGACTGCAACCTGCTATTCTTCAGAAGATATGGTACACTGCTTGAGTTATGGTCTCCCTGCTATTCTTCAGATGATATGATACACTGCTTTGAGTCTATCTGCAGTTGCCAAGCAGGATCTTGCAGTTGCCAAACTTCAGGGGACCTTGTGCAGGTGGGAAAAGGTAGGGGTGAGGGTAAGGGCGAGGATCCTGGCTTCTGGCCCATCTGGATTAGAACTTCTAACAGCAGGCATCACGGGTGATTCATTTTTACCTGGAAAGAAAAAAGAAGGGGATTCTCACGGAGATTTCTCTTCCCTGGATGTAAATTGTTATTCATCGTATTTATAGTTGGGCCTGGCTTTGTGAGGTTATCTATTTTTTTCATTAATATTTGTGGTAGCCAGTTAGCTGTGCCTTCTGTGGTATTGGACAGGCATATCAGTCCTCGGCTCCATAAGGGAACTGGGTCTGGGGCATTCCCTTTACGGGAATGAGGGTCCTTCCCCATATCTGTGGCAAAGTTTTGTTGGTCTTGGTGGTGCCCGAGGTCACCAACATGGTCAGCAAGAGATTTGCCATGAGCTTTCAGCTTTAGAGAGAGAAAAGTGAACAAGGCATGATGGAGAGTATTTCACGGGGACTCTTTCTGAGGGGGTACCGTTCCCCCTCTTTTGTTTTTAAAGCCAATTTTTCAGAGTTCTTGTAAAATCAGGGCAGAAGCGCCAACAGTTGCTCCTTCCACACTCAGAGAGTCAGCAGCCTTATTTATAACACCCCAAAGATAGAAAGAACCCCTTTAATAGGTATCAGAATTAAGCAGACTTGAAAAACGCGTAGAGTCAGAATTTAGATGCTGGATAATGAGCCTTTGAAGGAGTCCAATTTGGAATCTACAATAACATTGGAAAGAATAGTTCCAGATGAGAGAAATGTACAGAGTTATCCATCATTAGAACAGACACCCATAGGTATGCAATATATTAAGAATCCAGATTCTTCTTATTGATACTACCTTAGAACAATGTCATACAACAGATTAGATGTTTCATTTTATAGAGTTTAGAGCATTAAGATATGCACATGTGTTTATAGGCCATACTCAGAGATGATGTTTGTCTTAGGGATAACTTTGCAGATTGAAACTGACAATGCTCAGGCATATTTATCCATCAGAATACAACTATTTTAGACATCATGGCATGAAACTTGTTAAGATTTATCTTACAATCTTACAGGTTAAGAAACTGTGGAGAGATTTGATAAAACTTCGGATGAAATGCTCATAGAAGAGCAGGGGGATATGGAATCTCCAAAAGATAGTTTAAATAAATCTTTAGTGCCTTTACATTTTTAAATATCAATGGGACAGGTAATATAAGCACAAAAACATATTGGATTATTGAAAAATGCTAAACTAGATCATCCTCTTTATATTAAGGATATCCTAACCTCAGAATAGAGGGCAAGAAAAATGTTGCATTCGGGAGGAGATTTTGCGTTTCTTACCACAGGAGGAGAAAAGCTATGAATTCCTTCCATATTGATAAAAATAAGATATGACAGGTGGGGACATCCTGAAGATCTTGGATACAAACAAGTAGAAAGAAGTCAGCAAGGTCATCAAGGCAGTTAACACACTGATCTCTCTATATGGGATCAGCTCTGAGACCAGCTGAGACATGAATGTCACATAGCCAATAAATCTTATTGAGAGTTTCTATTTTTGCAGAGCAAAAGGATCAAACAGCAAAGAAAGCAAAAGAGGTAGCCCTGGTGATTCGCCCTCAGGCTGCCTCAATTGCTGTTTCATCAAAACTTGATTCCATGACAACTTCAAAATAAGCAGCAGATTCCAATTCATCCAGCGTCACAGACTCTACCACAATGAACCCTCAATTCTGAATATCTGTGCTTCAAAAGCCAGGGCACTCACATTCACAAAAGAAACTTTACTATAGTTCAAAGCACACATTGCACCTCACACAATATTAGTGGGAGACTTCAATACATAGACAAGCACTATGCCTTCAATCCACCGAACTTGGATTTTTGAGAAGCCAGGATGGGTGAGAAATTAGTTAGGGCATCTGTTAGAGGATGAGACTTCCCTAGCCTTTACCAGAGACTGGTAATCCTCAAGTGTTGAGCACAGAGCAGATGAGAGAGTACCAAAGCTGTCTTCTAGACAGAAGACACTCATCATCTCAGAGGTCACATGATATCCTCATGTTGAATATATGACTGGAAGCCTTAAAAGACCTTTATATTTTCTGGAGCCAATTAGTGGGAGAAACCTGTATGTGGGGGAGTGAGTAGGATGGAAAAAAAGAAAGACGGAAGGAGCCCGGGAGGGAGGAAGGGAGAGGGAGAAAAGAAGAAGCCCAAGGGAATAATTAGGGGTCAGTGGACAGAACAAGCCCAACAAATATCTGGAGTGTTACCCATGTCAGGACTCAGCAATCTGGAGGAACAAATCTTTGCCCCTAGGTAGTCTGTAATACTCTGTCCAGGGTGCTGACAGAGGGTATGTAGGAGAAATTAGGGAGGTTCAGAGACAAAGTAGAAATAATTCAGGGACACCATAGGCAGGATCCAAGTGTTAGCTGAGGACACTTTGCTGCTGCTCATGCTTCCCGACTTGCAAGATGGTGCCATGTTCCAAGGACATGTTCTAGGATTGAGTTCTACGTTAAGAAATCATGTGGAAAAAAGAAGTCAAGAGACTGGACTCAAAGTGCAAGCAAGTTTATTTTAGAGAATCGGAGAAGAGCTCACACTATGCAAGCAGGCCTCTCTTACAGACTAAGAAACTCTCCAAAGCTGGGAGGAGGAGAGAAGAAGGGAGGGGCTATGTGCATGAGCAGGAGACTAAGCTGATCTTTGCAGGCAAGGCTGTTCTTTTGCAGTTAGGTTGTGTCTTGAGAGTTCACAGTAGGTGCAGAACACTGCTGTGCCCATAGTGTTTGCACAAGCCATGAGTTTGTCTTGGGATAATTTGCTGGATTTTAATACAGCTGGGCAATTCGCTTCACATCACTGTAAGAGCAAGTAAGGGCTATTAGCTACAGAGCCATCTCTATATCCCACCCCCTTCTCAGCCTCCAGCAGTATCCCTTGGGGGTGTTTTGGGGTGTGTCACACGGTCTCATGTATTTCTGGCTGTCCTAGAATCACTCTGTAGAGCAGGCTGTCCTCCAACTCAAAGACATGTCTGCATCTGCATCCTAAATATGAGAATTTAAGGCACATGTCACTGCATCTAGGCTGTCCAGGTATTTTTGAACCAATTTAGGTCAAACTCTTGCATCAAGGTATCTACTCAATAGACTATTTCTATATCCAATTTGGGATCTTGATTTTGTTTTTTTGATCCACTCTTTTTGTAACCGAGACTAGCCTCAAATTCATTTTGTAGCCAAGTTGATTCTGAGCTTCACATACTACTGGCTCCATCTTTTGGGTGCTGAGATCAAAGTTGTGTGCTGAGACAGCCAAATTAAATGCTTATTCTCTTTAACAGACATATATGGGTCACAATATGAGACTTTGCTTTAAAATACTTTGACCCATAGTTGAGTAGGTGGGGGAGATGGGATCAGATTGAATGTGAAAGTGGGTGCTAGGGCACATGTGCAGAGTTCAGAAACAACTCTCAAGTTGGTCTCTCTTTTCTTGAGGGATCTGATGGTCTTAGTGAGCTGGTCAGCTTGCCTGGCAACCATTTTTAATCCACAGACCATCTTAGCAGACTAAAATTAACAAATATTAACAAGGAATAAATGTAAGAACAGAGGTATTCACTCTATTGTTCAATGCTTTTCCATCTATTTATAATTTTCCCATAATAAATGCTAAAGTCAACAAGGTCAAAGTATATACTGAAAACTTCTGAGTGTATCTAACCCTGTTGTCATCTTAAATCAGATATGTGTTTTTAATAGCTTGACATACATATCTATTTGTTTGCCATCTCAATGAATGTACTTATCAATGAACTCTATATCCTGTTTTCTCACACCACAGTAAAACTGCCTGCCTAAACAAATGAACACAAACACCCTCTGTTCCTTCCCAGTGACTCCCTGTCTCTGTAAATGGCAATACAATTTAGCCAGTTGGTTGTACTGATAACTTAGGAGTCAGACTTGACAATTCTATTTTCCCATCACATTCTACCAACAAATATATCCTTACTCTAACCCCTTTTCACTGGCTTGCTGAGAGCAGACTTCCCTGTCATTCTACCCTGAGATGTTACAAAAGCCTTCTTACTAGTCTCCTTGCTCCCGTAAGTATCCAGAGGAATTAATTTAAGAACATCACCTGGTGTGTGGAGATGGTTCAGCAGGTAAAGACATCTGCTGCCAAGACAGACAACTTGGATTCACTCCTTTAGTCCAATATGAAAGAAAGACAGAACTGACTCCTTCAAATTTCCCTCTGCCCTTCATAAGTACACCATGGCACATGTGTGACCACCCAAAATAAAAACATGAATGTAATGAAAATTAACTTTAGTGGCTACAGAGATAGCTTAGTATGTCAGTGTGTACTTCTCTTATAGAAGACCCAAGTTAGGATCCCCACCATCCACAGTACTTTATTCACAGATGCCTGTCCTCCAGCTTCAGGAATTCTAACACTTTCTTTTGGCTTCCCTGGCACCTGTAGTACATGTACACCCTCATACATTGTTCATATACTACCGACCACATGGTTGCAACCGTCATGCTTCCATGAAATCCTGTCAGTTAATTTGGAGAGATGGCTACCTGATGGTTTTCCTGTGCCACAAAGTTTTACAATCCCAAAAAACTTCCTACTTAGTTATTAGTGATGGCTAGTTTGTTATATTCTGTACAAATATCTGACAAGAGTGGTTGACTAGTGCAGACATCAAACTACTGTTTTATTTTTTTAAATGGATGGGTGCTGGATGTGATCACACACGTTTATAATGTACTTGGATGGCTAAGGCAGGAGTGTTACTAGGTTCTGAGGGTAGATTGAGATACAAAGCAAGACATTACCTCAATTAGAAAATAGAAAATCAAAATATCAGGTGGATGCAGGTTAGAAAAGTAAACAATGGGGATAAAGAAGTGAAAGTTGGGGCTGGAAAGAAGCTCAGCAGTTGAGAGCTGAGGTTCTTAAGTTAGTTAAGTTCCAAAGGTCTTCAGTTTCAATCCCAGAACTGACTTGGCAGCTCACAACTGTCTCTAAGTTCAGTTCTAGGGAATCAGACATTCTCTTAGACATGCATCAGGACCAACACCCATACTCAGAAAGTAGTAAAAACCATTTTTTTCAGAAGCAGAAGTTACCTTAAAAATTTTCTAGCAGAATCTGAGATCATATCTTTCATGGTAGGCATTGTGCATCTCTGAGCCACTGACCTGGAAATAACAAATTTGCCTGTCAGTTCTGATGGTCATATTAGAATGTTATTAAGAGTCACTTTCCCTCTGTCTCTATCTGTGCCTCTGTATCTCTATGTCTCTCTCTGTCTCTGTTTGTCTCCACCCCCTCCCCAATTTCTCTCTCTCTATGAATTTCTCCCTGTATGCGAATGTTCCCTTTCTTCCCATCTCCCTATCTGCCTTGTGATTTCCCTGGCCCTACTCCTTGGGAGAGGTGAACCTGCCTAAGAGCTGCCCCTAAATAAACCTGATCTTTATAATTTTCAAAAAAAGAGTCACTTTCCAGATTATGCTATTTTTAATACACTATAGATACACAAATATAATTACAAGATATTCCTCCCCTAAGCCTGACTACAAGTCTTTTTTCATAAAAAATAAAAAAGAGACACTGGGGTTATGGCTCAGTCAATGAGGTGCTTGTCATGCAAGCATAAGAAACTGAGCTTAGATTGCATGCTCCACTTTAAAAATAAAAATAAAAATCCAGGCACAGCCACAATCTGGCAATATTAGCACTGGAGAGGTAGAGACAGGAGGGTCTCTGAGGGTTATCAATCAGACAGCCTAGTTCAATAGTTCACTCCAAGTTCATGGACAGACATTCTTTATCATCCTCATCATACTGTCCAGTAAACACAGTAAGTAAATAAGTACAGTTTAATTTTTTTTAAGTAATGTAGAAAGCTGGACAGATGGCTCAACGGATAATAGGGTTTTCTGTTGTTGCAGAAGACTCAAGTTAGGTGACTAGCAACCACAATGGATGGATAGCTAACAATCAACTACAACTCCATCTTGAGGGGATTTGATACCTTCCTCTGGGCTCTGTGAGCACTGTGCTTTCATGTGCCCATGACAACTTCCCATCCCCATACACAGACACACATAATAAATAAAAAAGAATCTAAAAATGTAAAGTACAAAGCAATTGAAGAAGACACCTTTGACCTCCACTCATGCTAACACAGAGTAAGGAGAGAGAGAGAGAGAGAGAGAGAGAGAGAGAGAGAGAGAGAGAGAGAGAGAGAGAACTGCACATAAACATGCACAAAATCAAAATAAATTAAGTTCCTACAGGAACACCTTAAGGATAGCTTCTTTACATTAATATGAAAGGATCTCTAAATAATTACAGTCAATATATGTGAATAGAGGAAACAGCTATTCCTTGTAACTCTTACCATGTAATAGAAGCATACTTACAGGAACTCGCCTTCCTTGGAGTATGCAACAGCAATGTAGCTCTGTTGCAATTTAGGATCCTGAGCAAGAATCTGACACAGTTGAAAAGTGGCATCCAGGATTTGGTTCTCCACATCCTAAAAAAAGGAGCAGTGAGAAATCAAAGGATGGGACTGTTAGTAATCAGATCTTCTCTCAGAGGAAACTGACTTAAGTTGTGCTTGGTGGTTAGAATGAGATTTCCTCCATAGGCTCAGGTATTTGACATGTGATTTCCAGTTGGCAGTGCAGTCAGGGGATGTTATGGGGAGGTTCAGCCTTGCTGGAAGAAGTGTGTCACTCGGGTGGGATTGAAGGGTTTATAGGCTTGCCTGACTTCCAGTTTGCTCCCCTGCTTTGTGCTTACAATTGAAGCTATGCTCTGTTACCATCTATCATGCCTTTCTGCCATAGTGAACTGTTATACCTTTGGAGCCATACAGTCCTATAAACTCTACATAGTTGCCTTTCATTATGATATTTTTTATCACAGCAATAGGAAAGTAACTCATACAGGCTGAGATCATCATATGTCCACTAGAGTTCATGAGCATGATGCTGCATGATTGCAATTCCAACACTAAGGTGGCTGGGTCAGGAAGCTCAAGTTTCAAGGCCAGACTGAGCTATAGAGCAAAATCCTGTATCACAAAACAAAGTGAAACAAAACCAGAGGGAATCTGTTTTACAAAGTGAAGGATTCAAATAGCAATGTCTGTCAAAGCCCTCAGCAAACCCCACAAGAAACAAGCTGACATCGTACCTTCTTCATGTTCTTCTCAATCTCCAGAGACAGGGCATAAATTCCAGGTATATACCCCATAATAAGGCTCTTAAAGAATTCCTCATTTATGGTGTCTTCTAGCCAATAAGATCAAGATGGAAACACATTACTTTAAAAAGATCTATTTAACATATTATTTTTTTGTGTATGAGTATTTTTCTTACTTGTATGTCTGCACATCCCTGTGTGCAATAGCCACAGAGGCCAGAAGAGGATCTCAGGTCCTCGGGAACTCAAGTCACAAACAGTTTTAAGCTTCCATGAGTGCTGGCAACTGAACCCAGGTTGTCTAGTCTCCTAACCATAAAGCTATAGCCATGAAAAAAGCAATTTCTAAAATCTAACATTGCATCATCATCATCATCATTATTATTATTATTGTTATTATTATATTATTTTAGCTTCCAAAACCCATAAAAGAATCTTTTTTGTTTGTTTGTTTTGTTTTGGATATTTTATTTACATTTCAGATGTTATTCCCCTTACCCCATTCTTCCCCCCCACCCTCCCACCCAGGAACCCCCTATTCCATTCCGCCTCCTACTGCTTCTATAAGGATGTGCCCCTACCACCCTCCCACCTCCCCACCCTCGAATTCCCCCACATGTGGCGTTCATCCTTCATGGGACCAAGGATCTCCTCTCCCACCTATACCTGACAAGGCCATCCTCCCTTACATATACAGCTGGGACCCATGGCCCCAACATTGCATTTATAATATAAAACAAATGGATCTTAATTTGGTGTTTATACACTGAGGAAAATATTAAAAGTCCTTGATATAATTAAACCACTGTTTCTATAAGAGAATAAACTTATGTTTGATAAAATATTTGAATTTCATAACACACATTGGCCTGCAGTCTGAGCAGAGTGCCTGAGGCAGCATTGTTGGGATAGCATGTACATTGCACAGTACAAGTGTTTGGTGTTAAGAACACAGGGTGTAGTGGTGTGGGAGATGCACACAGTGCCAAGGAAATTTCATTCACTTCACCCTTGATTTTGAATTAATGTTTGTCCATTGGGTGTTCAGAATACTGTTGCCACATTTTTCTCAAGCTCCACATTCCATTCCATGATCTGCCATGGTGTTGTATGCCACAGTAAATGTAGCTGGAACCAAGCGGATGAGGCCACCCTTCAGGATAAAGGACAATATTATGAAATATATATCTGAGATCAATGTCCAAAAGATACAAATGCCTTCAATATAGCAAGACATATAGTATACTTAAGAAATGATGTGTAAGTGTGTGTGTGTGTGTGTGTGTCACAATGTGTCTGTGGTAGGTAGGTAGACAGAAGAGATGATGATGTATTTAATAGTGTATATTGCTTCTTCAGAGAACCCAAGTCCCAGCACTAAGTTCAGGTGACACACAATCACTTGTAACTCTGACTCTTGAGGTTCAACTATTTCTTCTAGCCTCTATGTGTATCTGCACACAAGACAATCATACAAATACATATGCATAAATAAATTTTTGAATTTAAAAATAATTCATTTTATGTGTGTGTATATGTTTTGCCTGTAATTATATATGTGCACTATCTGTGTGCCTGGCACCTGAAGAGTAAAGGAAGGAGTGCTGATTCCTCTGGAGCATAAGATACAAGCAGTTATGGGCTCCCATGTAAGTGCTAAGATTCCAACCTGGGCCCTCTGCAAGAGCATCTAATATGCTTAGACACACTTCCATCTCACAAGCCCCAGATAAAATTATAAAAAAAAAATACAGTCTTACGTGGTGGTGGATGCCTTTATTGCAACGTTCTAAAGACAGAGGCAGGGGAATCCCTGTGAGTTCAAGAATAGCCTGCTTCTCTATATCTAGTTCCAGGCACAGCAAGGCTAGCTTGTGAGACCATTTCTGTTTATAAGTAAGTAAGTAAGTAAGTAAGTAAGTAAGTAAGTAAGTAAGTAAATAAGGCTAAAGAAAAGTTCATCAATTAAAAGCAATGGTTGATTTTTCCCTAGCACAGACATGGTGGCTCATAGTTGTCCGTAACATCAGTTCCAGGGTATCTATCACCCTCCTTAGGCATCTGTGCTACTGCATACACATGATGAACAGATATAAATGCGGACAAAACACTCATACACAGAAAACAATAAAATTAATAAATTTCAATATAACATTAAAATTAATAAAGAAAATCATTTTAAAAAATGGTAAAGTAAAAAGAGACATGTCTGCAAGAAAATAGGAAATGTCCAACAGTACCATTGGTCTTTACTGAAATGCAAGGTGAAAAAACAACATCCTGATTCAAATCTAGATAGTTTGAGGACATGAAAAAATAGGATCAGTTGTGCTGTATTGGTGGACATGTAGCAGTGCAACCCCTGTGGAAAAGTATAGCAGTACTTCAAATAAATTAAGCATGTAATTATCAGACAACTCAACATTTCCACTCCTAAGTTTATACTCAAGAAAATTGAGAACATTCACTCATATAAAACCTGACATAAATGTTCACAGTAGTATTTTTGGTAATAGCAGAAGGTTAAAAATAAAGCTAAATGTCCATTACTGGATAAATAATCTGCAGTACATTTATACAATGGAATATAAGTCACACATAAATTAGGAATAAAGTACTAGGAGATGCTAAAACCTAGATGAACCTCAAACATGTTCTGTACAATAACATGAAACAAAAGATATAAGTTATTCACTTCTTTTTATCTATTGTATCCAGAATAAGACACCCCACAAGCATAAAATATACCCTGGATGTTATTAGAAATGAGAGGAGAGGGAAGGAAACGCAGGAAGCTGATTCCTAAAGATAAAGAACCTCTGTGAGCCTGGTTCTACTAGCCCTGGGATCTGAAGCACTCTTGCTAGAGCTATCCATGTTCACTGACTCTAATTTCTCTCTGTAGTTTTCTTTAACCCACTCAAAAATACCAGCCTCAAACAGTTTTTTTTTTTTTTTTTTTTTTTTTTTACAATGGACACCAGTCTTTACTTGGCTAATTCCAATGATCTGTTCCCAGGCTGCTCATAACTGACCTATATTGGTCTGATGGTCTAATGACCTGTTGTTTTCTTTTAAGGAGGTGGTGTGAGTTTTGTTGCTGTTTTTAATGTGTTAGTTTTTGATGTGGGGTATCATTCAAGACTGTGTAGGAACTCACTAGAGTCTCACTAGTGACTAAATAATCCACTCTTCCCACGATCTTGCAGGCATCTACCTTCTTCGACATCCCCAGTCCTGGGGCAGTACATGTGAGCCATCACACTTTGCTCATTTCCTTCTTAATGGAACATTTCTTCTAGTGGCTTCCAGGAAACTGAACTCTCCTGACCCCCCTCTAACCCTCAAGAAGTTCCCTCACTGTCTCTGTCTTTGTTGGTTCCCTGATTGTGAACTCCACCTCCTGAAGATGAAGTGTCTCTACACCTGGCACATTCACTCCTTGGGATGACTTCAGCTCATGACAGGACTTTAAATTAGCCAGAGGCCAGTAGGTCTGAACTAAAGGCCCCACCTGTGCAAATACCTTTGTAGCACTGTCCAGTTGTCTGAAAAGTGAATCAGATTGATTGATTCATAAACTGGACATGCCATCATATGTCTGTAATCTCAGCACTCCAGAGGTGGGACAAGTTATACTGTGTTCAAAGTGGACTACACACCACTGAGCCTGGTTTTGAAACAAAGTGCCTCTGCCCTGGGAAAATAAAATGATCTGGTCATAGTACTACACTTTTTGGAAAGCAGATGAGGATCAGGATTCTAAGGTTACCTTTAGAACCCTGAACTTGCGGTTCCTGTAATGCCAGCACTAAGAAGGTGGAGGCAAGAGGATCACTGTCGGGGCAGCCTTGCTTATACAGTGAAGGCCTAAAATCAGCAATAGGCCTCAGTTAGCCTGCTAACACAGTCTTGATATCTGTTAAAAAACACTGAATAGATGGCTATAAGATTTTGTAAACAAGTAGCCTTGGTGGAAATTTACCAGCCTTGATAGTCATAGACCTT
Source organism: Grammomys surdaster (assembly GCF_004785775.1). Taxonomy (NCBI): domain Eukaryota; kingdom Metazoa; phylum Chordata; class Mammalia; order Rodentia; family Muridae; genus Grammomys; species Grammomys surdaster. The sequence goes on along the minus strand of NW_021604579.1, from coordinate 284,031 downwards.
GTGGATAGGTAGCCTTGGTGGATAGTATGAACTTTTAAAAATTATATCTAGGATTATTAAGCTCTTTTATAATGAGACTGTTACTAGGCCTTTTTTTGATAGTCAAAACTGTAATAAGAATTTTGTCAGCCTCTCAAATAACATGAGCTAATTATTTTTAGATAATAACCAGACTTTTTTCCACTCAAAGTACATTCTAGAAGGTTATAAAACAATTTGTCAAAGGTCATTAAAAGAGGACCAACAATTTACCATAGGTGTTGAGACAGAAAATAAAATATTGTCTGGGCTTATCTACACAAATTTTTACTGATAACTTAGTTATAGTTTTAAACCTTCAGTGAACTTGTGGAGCCAGGCAGGTAATAGATGTTTAGTATATAATCATTTTTAATAAATATATATGTAAACATTTTGTATTTTAAACTTTTATTTCAGTTTATGATTTAATTTTTGGTGTGAATTTGTAATAAACTTTATAATGTGTGATCATGCATTTTAAAAAATATGTGAATACTGAGGACAAAAGGATAAGAGGCAAATATAATGGAGAGATAAAACAGAACTATTTGCCTTTTCTCACTTAGGATAACATATAAAATAGAACTTTTTTCCCTTTTTCAAGTAAAATAGAGGTTTTCTTTGTACTGTTTTCTTTAGATAGCTTCATAGAAAATCTTTTTTACACTTAAAAATAAACTCTTTAATAACTTTTTAGGTGGCCTCAGACTAGCTGGCATAAGTTAGAGCCCAGTAGTTCTTGTTGAAACAAGACAAAAGCTGTTTACTTAATCTTTGACTGTTTGTAGAATGAGATGTCAAGTGTAAAAAACCTGTAGTTTTTGGCCTCAAGGATCACAAAAGGCAGATTAGCTACAGAGGCACAGCAATCTAGATAAACAAACCTTTATTATATAGCAACCCCAAAGTAAAGAATAAAATTGTAGGGCCAATTGTTTAGGGTCTGCAATCTATCTAATATACAAATTTGTTACAGCATTTTTCTGGGGTCCAGGCAATTTAGTATGAGCTATTAAACGTTTTAAAACATTAAGGTAAAACACATATTTTTAAAATTGAGCTGTATTTGTAAAATTTAAAAATTAGCAATATCTAAAAGAGGAACAATTTTAAGCAATTATAAAACATGAGGTATATATTGGCTATGAGTGTACCAATTAAAAGCTTAATTTTTTTGTATTTTAAATAGTGACTACAGCACTTTTATCTATGTTGAAGCAGGAAGGAACTCAAAAGAGTAAACATATAATCTAATTATATATATTGTCTTCTCAATTAAATGAGCTATTAATACAGTAAACACACATTTTATGGGCTATATGTATAAATTTATAAGCAATACAAAAGTATATGTAGGGGAAAACTATAACAAATTGATCATGTATTAGGCCAAATATCAGTATATTTTAATATTATTAATATTATTAATTGGAATAGGAAATATTTTATTAAGTTCTTTTTAAAAATACCTTTTTGATCTTAACCTGTAATTTTGTATTAACACAGCAACAGCTTTAAAACAGGATGTTAAAACTTTTTTTGGAAATAAAGAAATATAAATCTACATTAATAATCTTTTTTTTATTAATGGATTGTTATAAAATAGCCAACAACTAATCAATTTATATAATATATCTATTAATAACAGCTTTTTCTCCTTTATGCAAAGTTATCATTCTTTTATCAGCTAACTGCAGAAGGAAATTAGGGTTTGTATCTTTCTTGAGAACATTAAACAGAGGCTTAAATTTTTTGTGGCAAGCTTAAAATAAAATCTTAGCCAATTAGCATCTCCTAGAAACTTTTGAAACTAATTTAAATTAAGTAAACTATCTTTTCTTATTTAAATTTTCTGTGTCACAATTTATTTAGGAATATAGCTGATGTCTCAAATATTGAAGAGATATTGTCTTTGGATTTTTTTTGGAGCAATGAGCATTCTCTAAAGTTTTAAAGCTCATTGTATGAGAGCAAAGGCTTGTATTAAAACTCTTTTAGAGGGATCAACTAATAAGTCAATTGTGTAACAAAGGAAGGTGTTCATCAGGGTCTTGTTTGATCTATACAAAAACTCTTACTGAGATCTCTATCCTACATCTAGTTTTTGAATGACTGTAACTCTGAATTACCAATTTTAATCTAGCTTTTTGCTACCAAATTTATAAATTTGTAATCATACTCAATAATATATAACCAGGACATATAGAGCATACTTATACTTTTTCAAACCAATTATGAATAAAAATAAATGTACATCTAAACAAAATTTTCTTACCTTTTTAGCTGTAATTTTAAGAGAAAAGCACCCTTTCACTTATCAAAGTGGAGAAAATCACTATCAACTCCCTTATTACTAAAGTCAAAATACTCTTGGCCTCCCTCCAAGAGCAGTTTGTGCCTTGCTCTCAGCCACAAAGCAGGGTAGCTTATCAGCTTTTGCTGTGTAAATTGAAACTGCTATTTCTAAGCAAGTTTCAAACTATATTGAGCAAGCAGTTTTAACTAGTTTTTCTTTTGAACATGAAACATAGAACAACAATCATTTCCTCTGACATGCTAAGACCAATAAAAACTATGCCAAAGTTATGTGGAAGGACCCTCTTAACTTTAAATGGGATGGCCCGGACCCAGTTCTTATATGGGCCCGAGGACTGATATGTCTGTTTGATACTAAAAGAGACACAGCTAAATGGCTGCCAGAAAGATTAATGAAATAGATACCCCCAAAAGCCAGGCACAATTATAAATAAGATGAATAACACTTGATATCCAGGGAAGAGAAATCTCCCTGGGAATTCCCATCTTTTTCCTTTTCAGGTAAAAATGAATCACCTGTGGTGTTTATTGTTGGTGGTTCTAATCCTGACGCTGGCCTCCGGATTTAAACTATTCAGACCTTTAACAGGGCCAGTGACATGGACATCAAACAGCTAAAGATTGGCATCCCTAATCTGAAGAAATCCCTCGTTTCGCTGTCTGAAATGGTCTTCCAAAAATGCAAAGGACTTTATTAGACTTGATTTACTCTTTTACAACAGAAAAGACTGTATACAGCTCTAGACTGTGTACAACCCTTAAAGAAGAATGTTGCCTTTACATAGACAAGACAGGGATGGTTAAAGAGAACATAAGAGAGAATGATGAGAGCTAGTATAAAAATTGGTTTTCAACCTCTCCATAGTTGTCAACCCTATTTCCTTCCATTTTGGGATCACTAGTTGGTTTATTTTTGCTTATTTCTTTTGGTTTCTGGGCCTTAAATAGGCTAACTTTGTGAAACAACAGATAGATAATTTGGCAACAAAACCTATTTAGATATATTATCATAAGTTAGCTATAGAAGACCACAAGATGCGGTTGTTACTCCATCCAGGGTGTTCCCCAAACCCATCTCCACTCAACCTAAAAGAGGGGACTTCTGCCCCTATATCAAACAGAGAAGGGCCACCCAGAACCCCCTCTGACTGGTGATCTAAATTTTTGCTTAGGCTGTGAGGCTAAGCACTGCAAGTGAATATAAATAAAAATTAAAAATATCTTTCTGGGTTCCCTGAGGGACAAGCCTGACTACATAAGGATTGATGTCAAAAGTATCCTTTCTCCAGGAAAAAGACATCGGAACAGGTATGGCCCTCATGCCTCACTGGACAACGACATGAGGACTGGAGCCATTACAAAGTCCCCTTTAATTACTGGAGGTCAGGTCCCTATCCCCACCTTCACAAGATTAAAATCGCCATGGTCCTTCTATACTTGGAGAAGGGAGGAGATGTCAGGATCAGCCTCACTTATACAGCGAAGGCCTAAAATCAACAATAGGCCTAGGTCAGCCTGCTAACACAAAGTCTTGGTCTCTGTGGAAAAACACTGAACAAATGGCTATAAGATCTTGTAAACAAGTAGCCTTGGTGGAAATTTACTAGTCTGGATAGTCATAGACCTTGTGGATAGGTAGCTTTGGTGAATAGTACCAACTTAGATAAAGACAAGTGATTCAAAGACAGAGTCATAGTGACCAGTTCCCTGAACCTTCACCCAGCCGATACCCTGTTCTGGAAGATATCTGTACTTTCCCTGAGAACATCTATGCTCCTACATCATCCCCTTCCCCACGTCCTGCCTTTATGTGTTTATAACCCCTGTGTCAAAAAGTAAAAATTACAATTTGATCAGACTATAGACAAATCATCATTCATTACGTTCACCTGTTTTCCCCCATTTTCTCTTTCAGGTGATCTCCCCAGACCTTGTTCACTGCCCTGCTGGACAGGACAGATCACTGGGGGTTTGAGGCTAGCCTGGACTACAGAGTGAGCTCCTAGATAGTCTTGGCTACACAGTGAGACCTTGTGTTGAAATAACAAATTCAAATAAAATTGAAATAAAAAGGAAAAAAGCTCATTCTTGGCTATATATCAAGATAAAGGTCAACCTGTGCTACACAAGACACTGTCTACAAAAAGTTAGTCATGCATAGTAGCATATGATTTTAAACCCAACAATTGGGAGATAGGAGTTCAAGGGAATACTTGGCTCAATAGAAAAGTCTAGGTTTTCATGAACTATATGGAATTAAAGAAGGCAGTAGCCAAGATGTAGTGTTACAGTGAGTAAAGACTTGTGCTGCAAAACACACAGACACAGAAACACACACATACACACACACATACAGTATACCTCAGATGTGATTTCCCTTTAAGCTACCCCACCTTGGTAAAACAACTTCACTTTCTAATTGTCCAAAGCCAAAAAATGTATTGTCATCTCTGCCACCTTCATCTCTCAGGGCATATGTAATCCCCTGAGGCCACCCTTAAATATGTCAAAATTCTATCACTTCCCCACACTTCTTGTTACCACATAGCTGTCACTATGCTGGTCTGTGGCATGGGTATCTTTGAGCTTTATTGTCTGCTGTGTCCTCTTGCAGGTTTTGTAATATCTTCATTCTATTCTCAACACAGCAACTACAACAGAAATCATAACACTGGTGGGACAAGACAGACAGGCACTCATGCCTTTAATCCATAGATCTTGATCCTATACAGTCTCTTTCCTCCATTTCTACAGTCCCAGGAATGTGCCTGGCCCTGATCCCCCTTCACCTATCATAGGAGGAAAAAAAAGCAACTGACTACCCACAGGGATAAAGCCAGGGAGTCTCCAGGACACTGATCACTGAGCTGAATCTTACATCAGGAATCTCCTTGAAAAGATTCTTGAAGAAAATGAATCTTCATAGCTAGTAAAGCTGATGCCATCAAGAAAAATGAGAAAATGCCTATTGTCACTTTTGACAAGCACAGGATTCCTTCTGATCACACCTACCTATTCTGCAACCCATTTCTTTCTAATGACAACTTCTCCCAGAGCTCACAGACACAGCTTTTGTTTCAGTGACCACTGGGAGGATCTGCATGACTATCTCTGTCACAAATAGAACAATCCTTACATTTTATTTTAATCTTAACTGTATATGAGTGTCCCCTCATAGCTCTGACTGACCTGGAATTCGAAGTATAGATCAGGCAGGCCCCAAATTTACAGAGACCATCCTGTCTCTGCCTCCTTTGTGATAGGGAATTACTTTCCTAAACTAGCTTTCTGTATTCACTGGCTACCACCATGGGTTTAGAACAATTATTTCAATGTAAAGCAAGTACATTTTGATACCCGTCTCCTCACAAGTTCCAGGTCCAATTCTAAGTTCTTACTCTAGTCTTAAAAGCTCCAGCATATATGTCCAGGCTCTCTTCCCTTGATCCCTCTTGCTCCTTCTCCTCTTGCTACACTGATCTGGACACTGATACACCAATCTTAGGGACTGCATCTCCTGCCCCTTTGACCACACATCCATATGGCATCTTCCCTCATCCTCATAAGCTCCCCCAGTTGTCACTCTTGGGTGAATCTTGTCCTAACCTTGTTCCCTCCAAGCACAAACTCATATATCAAGCTCTAGCTTCTTCCAGGCTTTATCCTCATTTTGAGTGCTCCCATGGCCATTTGGCAATTTCCCCTTATTTCTTTATAATATGTTTCCTCCACTGGAAAGCAAGTTCTCTGAGGATGAAAAATGCTTCATGCTCAGTTGTAGCAGGTGCTGTGAGGTAACTGTGTGAAGGACATGCAGGTGCCTGGTTGATCGCTATTCAGACGTGAAGGAATGAAAGCCTGAGTGTGCTGCCCAGCTCTGCAGGGACCAGATGGCCTGTAAGATGATGTAGGCTGATACCCCAGCTGCTAGAATTTTAACAAAGACAACATAAACCCAAACAGTACACTGCTCTCCCTGAGAGAGACACCTGGATCCCTTCCCTTCGATACAGAGCATCCCCCAAATCTTAATCCTTGGCCCTTCCAGCTTTGGCTTTGCAGATGTAAGTCCACAACAGAAAGGAAGAAGGCCACCTGCCCTGTGCCAATCTATTTCTCACTCACCTGTATCACTCCAGAGCACCTGAGATAGTGGTTTTGATTCTGACTTAGAGTCCACAAATACCAGCAATTTGGCACCATAACACCTGGAAAGAAGACAGACAGATAAGAGCCATAGGGATTGAGGTAACACCATCTTAGCTCAGTGACACAAAAAAGTAAGTGCTTGTGTTCCTACCTGGCAATCAGGGTGCCTTGCAGGGACCCAGGTGACCACACCCCTGCAAGGCAGGTGTCACAGCCTGAGCATTCCCTGCAGCAAAATCCATTTGCCATATTTATTTTGTGCTTACAACAGACTGGAAGCTGTTCTGTCCTTTAAGGACTCTTATACAATACTTCCATTCTATACATAAAGACGCCAATGTGACTATTTTAGAGTCCTCAAGGAATTGAACTGTGCCTCCTTCTCTTGGCTGTGTCTTAGCGGAGAAGGGTTGTCTAAATGATTTCTGCTCTTATTTAGTTTGTACCCCTCCAAAGAGGAGAACAAAAAATTTCCCCAGGACCCATGTCCCCTTCATCCAAGGTAATCCTTGTCATAAGGATGCTACACTGCATCATTTGAAATCTTCCTTAGAGACAGCTCCTAGCACTCCACTCCAAACAACATATGTCCTTCATTCCCCTGTATCTGCCTAGTCTGTTGTGGCCCTGGTGGGCACAAAATGATGTGGTTCCTGCCCCTGGAACAGGTCTCGTGTGAGCCTCCCTGAATGTCAATGGCTGCTGTTGGCATAAAACTTGTTTGTGTAATAATGTACATATTTTTGAACCCACTAACAGTAAAGAACTCTTTCCTTTTGAGGAATGTATTCTCTGTTAATGTTAATGACTCTATGATAATTAGAAACAGCACAAGTCCAGGAGGTGGCTATGTCTCAGCAAATTGATAAATACTGGAACCTTCAGGACAACCCTTAAGGCTATGGAAAAGAACTCTACAAACATGAGTATGAAAATATATAATTTGCAACTATGCAGAAAAATAAGGATGTAAAATGAGTTTATGAGTGCCTTCAAGAACCTTAAACAACAAAAGCAGCAATGTGGTGAGCCAACTTGTTAGAAAAATACTAGGGAATAAATAAAGATATTTAGGGAGTGGTAATCACATGAAATCCTACCTAAGTTTTGGGATCAGCCTCGAACAGAGAAAGGTTAGGCTCAGGTATGATGGAATTGTTAATTTCAGGACAGTATCCCACCCAACTAGCTTATGGTCTGTGCTTAACAAAGGCAGACAAATCTCTGAATTTTCTTGCAACATTAAGAAAAAAATATATGCTTGCTGTCTCCTAGGAGTCAAAGGCCTGGGGTTGTGGGATCATGATTTATAAGATAAAAGAACAACCTGGAGTAAATGACTGGATTGACATGTAAAATAAAATACTGGCCCTGTGTTCTGCAGGAAAGGAGGTACTTAGAGAATTTATTTAGGATAAAAAGAGAGAATTGTTAGTAAACACACACACACACACACACACACACACACACACACACACACACACA